>NW_006239309.1:151334-187399 GCF_000226075.1 Solanum tuberosum | reverse complement strand
GGGGGGGGGGGGGGATATTTTATCTGTAGTAAAATAAAGTACACAAGGAAGAGGACATAAATCTTTAGTCAGATCCTAACGGTTGGGTGAACAGGCTTACACTTTTTAAATTGATCCTATAATTGCATGGTGCTATACAGTGTCAGATCTAGATATTGCTAGTCCTCTTAGTTCTGAATGCTGGACACCTATCCATTCTAATGAAGCCTATAAGTTCCATTGGTAGCTCCTCTGGACCAGTGAAGATGATCACATCATACATATTCTGTCCAAGTCCAGACAGGTAATCAGCAGGTTTATTCCCTTCTCGCAGGAAAAAATAGAGTGATGCATAATGTTATGTAGATCTTACATAGAAATGTGAAGCGATGAAACAACTGGTGGAGCTTTTGTAGGTTGTGCTAGCCTCTGGCTGTTTATTCAATCAATGGATCGATTACGTCTCAGTTTCAAACTTGTTGACCAAATAAAAGATTAAGTTTTTTTTTATGTAGATAAAAGCCTTTTGATACTTGATGTAATTTAATCCCTCTTTACTCCAGTCCTGTCATATTAGCTTTAGTTGTGAGTGGTTTTATATGTTTTCTCCATATTTGAGCTGAAATGCCATAACTTCTTAGACTTTATTGCTGTTTCTGGAACTAAGTAGAGAACGGGTAGTGTCAAGTGCGCAGAGAAGAGGAGGATACGTTTGATCAAGTGGGCAGATGTGACCAAGTCTAAGAAAATAGAGGATTAGGGATAAAGAACTTAAGGCTACACAACAAGAGTCTTATGTTTAAATTGTGATATAGATTTCAATAATGAGTTTGACTGGGAGAATCAGTGCAAAAAAGTAGTGAGAGCCAAGTATGGTATACTGATGGCTTAAGTTGAGCTTAAACGAAACAGTGAAGATTCATATAGCCGACCCCAACTTGTTTGGGACTGGCATTGTTGTTGACGTAGATGTAGTAGTATTAGACTATTAATAGTTGTAGCCTCACACGGAATGGAATGGAAAATCACTGGTGCATTAAGAAGATCGTATCCGTTCAAGTGCTGGCAATGTGGGAACAGATTAGTAATCTGTGGGAAGACTTTGTAGACATGGTCCAAAATTAAGGTGGGTAATGGGTTGAAAACTAGACTATGTCAGGATCAACGGATGGAGAAATAGATCCCCCCTTAAAGAGCTCTATCAAGATCTACATGAGCTGGTGAACAATAAAGAGTGCACCCTGGCAGTCTGCTTTACTGGATACAACTGGAATCTGCATCCAAGGAGGAACTTTCAGGATCGGGAATTCGTAAATGCTCTCTTCTCAGACCATCAAAATAGATGGAATTTTCTCGGTTAAGTCAAGTTACGACTGATTACTAAACAAAGAGATGGAGAGATATCCCAGATGCCATGGATAGTAACATGAAGATGCAAGTCTCCTGAAAAGTGACTCTGGGGAAAGCTGTTCATGAAGCTTGCTTGACACATGATAATCTTCAAAAGGGGAATCCCATCAACTTTTGTAACAGATTAGTACAAACTTGGTGCTACTGTAACAAAATTGTTTTTTGCTTTTTAAGAATATTATAGGTAGGATGTCAAGCACACTGACCCAACTTGTTTGAGACTGAGATGTTGTTTCTATGTCAAGCAACCTCATGTTCGACTAGAGCTTATGTCAAGCTGAATAGCAGATTCTATTGATGGATTTTGAATTATTAGTGAAATGTGCCCAGAGAAACAGTTTACTTATTTGATGAAATACTCTTTGCTTTAACGACTCAGTTGTTATTACCTGCTGATTCTTTTGCTTTACATATATTGTTGTTGCTATTGTTTCTTTTCCGCATATTTTCATCATGGTTTCTCCGCTAGTGTATTTCCTTTCCATACTTGATTTTGATATGTTTTACTTGAGCCGAGAGAAAACCTTTAACACTTCCTAATAATTTTGAGTCTTTCTTTCAAAAGCCAATGGGCATAGCAGAAAGTTATATGCTGTTGTAATATGTGACTGTTGCAAATTCTGGATCAGGAATAGCCCTTTCTTATTGTAAGAATTAAGATTATATCCTTTGAATCGGATTATTAAGTGCTAATAATCTTCACATTGAAAGTACAATATGAGACTGGCAAGTGACCAAATTAGTTAATTTGGAAATGTCGTTTAAGATTTTGACATACCCATTAAGAAAATCATTTAATCATATAAGGTTGTTTGATTGAATTACCTTCTGTCATTTTTCAAAAAAAAAGAGTAAATAACTATTGAGACTCATAAGAGAATTTTATATCTCATTTATTAAACTAATGATAGTAGAATTTAGACAAATAACTAATTCCTTGTTGATTCTAAAACACTTTTGTAATTTTTTTAGATGAGATTTATATTTTTCGTTTAAAAATGGACCAGATGTAGCCCAATGGCCAGATATTAGCAGTTAAATCCCATCACAGCATAGTTGGAGACTAGAAAATAGCAATTTTTAGAACAAGCAAGAAATCTTCAAAAGGCAAGCATGTATAAATCTTGAAACAGAATGTATTTATGGCCTTACATTGACAGATATTGTGGTAAACAAACAATTAGGAGGTATGTCTTTTGGATGGTGGTGGCCTAATAGAGTCTGGACTGTATTATATCAAAATGTGAAAATGGGAGATGAGAAACTTGCCACATCCAGTGTCACTGCCCTAGAAAAGAACAACTTGTTATGGCATGTCATCGAGTTCTTCCTCACTACCAGGCTGTTGCTGAACAATATTGAATTCTGATCGTCGAGGAGCAGCGTCTACAAATCCTTGAACTGACATTCCAGGCACAGATAATTCTCTATTCAGCATGCTGTGATCTATAAAGATGACCACCACTGTTATATCATCATGAAAGGTCCTCCTCTCATTTATGCCAACCTTCTTAAGTTCATCATACTTGATCTTTACACGTCTTGCCGCCTCATCCAGGGCTGATACAAGTAGTCTTCTAGCTATGCCCTGATATTGGATAAACAAAATAAGTTTAAACATGACAAGACATAAATGTTGTTGATCAAATAAATGTCAGTGGCACAATAACAGATACCTTTTTAGGATAGGTATTCACAATTTCTACAGCCTTTTCATTGGTTAAGAGATCCCACAGCCCATCAGAAGCAAATATAACAAATCTATCAACTGCTTGTAAGTTTCTTGAAGATACTTCTGGATCAGCTCTTACTACTGGCCGCGTAATAGGTACTTTAAGATGGAATCTTGGGAAATTTGTACCAAGAGCAAATTCTTGGTGCTTCAGATATGCATCTCCAAGTGCTCTAGTTATCTAAAAGATAAAAGGAGAATGAGCATCTGGACTGTCATGACTCATGAACATAACAAGTTTGTGTGTATTTAAAAGCAAACCTGTATAATGCCTCTAACACGCCATGCTTCATTGACATAAACCACAATGTTTGGATTGTCTGGGTGCGAAGCATTCAGTTCATTCCTGACCTGCACGATACTGGCATTATGATCATTAGTCAACTGCAGAGCAACAATCCTATCGGGTCTTTCTATATGATCATGACCTAATACTGCTCTAGAGTCCCCCAGGTTAGCAACATATAATGTCCCATTCCAGATAACACCAACCAGACAGCAGCACCCCTTTGACGCTATCAATGGGTCAGCTTCAAATCTCTCCCTCACATAATCAAGGAAGGCTTCTTCAGTTGCAGCGACGGCATTATTAAGGACTTCTTCATCTATTGTTCCCCTTGCTCGAGCAAACCCTGTAAAAAAAACAAGTGTGTGAAGAAGAAACTAAAACCAGTAGGTCTACGGTAACATAATCAAGAAGATCACTATGTTTACAATACACCCTCGACTCAAGAAAAAACTAACAAAGCAGTCCGGGTAAAGGCAAGATACTAAAAAGCCACGACAAAATATGCTGCAAAATCTACAACCAAATAACAATACAATGGAAGTAGAAGAAATAACAAATAGTACTAATAGAAATTCATGTCCTCCATAAGAGAGTAAAATTTACAATGCAAAGGAAACAAGGAAAAGGCACCATTGTTATATTAACAAGGAAATAAAGAAAGTTGATCTCACTTATTAAATGGCGGCTAAGGTGATCACAGGCAAATCTTGAAGCTTGAGGGCCACCATGGCCATCATAAATCCCAACAAAGGTACCTTGACGACCTGGTTCAACGTGGCCATAATCTTCACATACTGGATTACCCTGTACCATAGCACAAGAGAACTTCCCACATGAATGTTTCTCAAGGTCTTTATGCCATAGCAATGGGTAATCTTCACCCCTGCTCGAAGGGAGATATCGACTTAAAGGTTCACAACAAGCTAATACAATCCTTTCCAGCCAACGAAACATCCTTCTTAAACTCAAAATGTACAGATCGAAAATGTAGAAATGTACCCAAAACTCCAATATTTCAACACTAGCAAAAAAACCCAAATTCAATTTCCCTGAATTCCGAACAAACAACACTAAAACTTCAATCTCGATCAAAAAAACACAAGAACGAATCCAACTGACACACACAAACAGAGTAGAAGTTCGTGTATATCAATCAACACTACACCCAGAAACCAGAAATGCCCAGAAACAGAAAACCCCACCTCTGTTCTCACATCAACACCATAAAAGGGTTGAAAGAAAACACTACAGAGATACCAAAACGAAGTAGAAGAACTGCAGCTGACTAAGAAATGATCAATGTAGCTTGAAAAATGAAGTAGGAGAAGAGATCATTCTCTTTGAACTGAATGCAGTTATTGAGAGAGAATTGCAACAGAAAATAAGCGATTCTTGAAGATATATATAGAAGTTTTTTATTGAAGAGATAGGTGGTGAAGTTAGTTAGGGATGATCAGATTCTGTTAAGATCAGTAACTGACAAAGTGATGAGCTGTACATTGTATCGATTCCTCATTTTTACACTGAATGAAAAATATTTGATTCCCTTTCTTCTCTCTGAGTTACTCTAAAGGTTTCTGCCATTGATGTAGCTCAAAATACCATTATGTATATTTTGGACAAGTTCTGTTAACAATGAAACCATAGGTGTTTATTTTGTTAAGTTCAAATGCTTACAGAACATGTAAATTTGGAATTCATGGATTCTCAAAAGACCTGAATCCCAACAACTTTGTAACAGATTAGTATAAACTTAGTTTTTATTAGCTGCTGATTCTTTTGCTTTACTTATCATATTATTTGTTGTTGCTACTGTTTCTTTTTTGCATTATTTTCAGCCTGGTTTCTTTGCTACTGTATTTCCTTCCCATTCTTGATAGACAGCCTATCGGAAATCGCCTGTCTATCCCTACAAGGTAGGGGTAAGGCTGTGTACTCACAATCCTGCTCAAACTACACTTGAGGGATTACACTCACTATGTTGTTATTTATTGACTCACTGAGAGCAAACCGTCTATACAATATGAGTCAGTTGAATTGGGTTATTTGCATTAATTTTGACATGTCATTTAAGATATTGACATATTTATTAAGAAAAATCATTAATAGTATTAATCATAAAAGGTTGTTTGATTGAATTACCTCCTATCATTTTTCAAAAAATTGAGTAAATAACTATTTCGAGACTCTTTACAGAATTTTATATCTCATTTATTGAACCAATAGTAGAATTTAGACAAAGCATTTCCTTCTTGGTTCTATAACACTTCTGTAGAATTTAGAAAAAAGATTTATTTTCACCAAATTTCATTCCATGTTTGCATAGTTTCCGACAAGGGCACAAGAAAATTTATGGTTTTGTAGCCTCTCAACCGCATTATTAGCACCGTCAGAAGAGGATATTGTAAAACATATGAAGAAGCCAAATGGATTCTATAACATTTACGATATACACATAAAAATAATTTGATGTAATTTTCCGACAAAGGGGATAAGATGAAACTCCACCCTTGCACTCCCCTAGCTCTGCGTGTTTGTGTGTGTAAGAGAGAGAGAGAGAGAGAATTTTTAGAACAAGCAAGAAATCTTCAAAAGGAAAGAATGTGTATACATCTTGAAACAGAATGTATTATTTTTTCCCATCAGAATGCCAACTTTTATGGGCTTACATTGACAGATATTGTGGTAAACAAACAATAGGAGGTAGTGTCCTCAGCATGTCTTTGTACATTCAAAGATTTGGATGGTGGTGGCATATGGGTAACCTAATAGTCTTGCTTGTTCATCTGGACTGTATATCAAAATATAAATTGGTAAAACAAGGCAAAAATGGGAGATCAGAAACTTCCCACATCCAGGCTTCCCTAGAAAAGAACAAGTGCGAACCACTTGTTATACTGTCTCTGTGGGTTCGGTCTCTGTGGGTTCAGTCTCTGTGGGTTCGGACTCTGTGAGTTCGGACTCTGTGGGCTCAGTCTCTGTGAGTTCGGACTCTGTAGCAACCTCTTGCTCAATATTGAAATGTGATGGTCGATGAGTGTCTACAAATCCTCGAACTGACATTCCTGGCACAGTTAATTCATCATTCAGCATCTCGTGATCTATAAAGATGACCACGACTGTTATATCATCATGAAGGGCCCTGCTGACACCTTTGTCATAATTCATAAGTTCATCGTACTTCTTTCTTGCACGTGCCGCCACATTCATGGCTGATAGAACAAGTCTTTTAGCTATGCCCTGATATTGGATAAACAAAATAAGTTTAACCATACAAACATGACATTTTGATCAAATAAATGTCAGTGTCAGAATAACAGATACCTGTCTAGGGTAGGTATGCACAATTTGTACAGCCTCTTCATTGCTTAAGAGATCCCACAGCCCAGCAGAAGCAAATATAACAAATCTATCAACTGCTTGTAAGTTTCTTGAAGAGACAGATGGATCAGCTCTTAGTACTGGCCGCCTAAGAGGAATTGCACCAAGAGAAAATTCTGGCTTCTTCAGAAATGCATCTCCAATTGCTCTAGTTACCTAAAAGATGCAGAAACAAACATATAAGGAAACACATATATTAAAAGGCAGATATAGTGCTATTTGGATGTGCTTAACAGATATAATGGCAGATTACTTCCCAAGTTGACAAATCAATTTTTGTTTAGGTCAGTTTCAGAGGTGTCCAAAAGCATATTTGAGGTTAAAGCCACTGAATGTGACAAGAAACTAGAATTAAGAGCCTGATAAATACTACGCAAATTTAGTTTAAGCTCACGAATCTTTTGATAACATTAAGGACTATGATGGAAACTAGATTGCTTTTGATAAAAAAGAATGAGCATCGGTCATGAGACATCAGAATATAAAATTCAAAATGATACCTAACATAACATAAGTTTGTGTTCAATAGTAGTATTTAAAAGCAAACCTTTATAATGCCTTTAACACACCATGAGCTTCCGACACGAGACACAATGTTTGGATTGTCTGGGTGCAGAGCTCTCAGTTCATCCCTGACGTCCTTGATCCTGACATTATGATCATTAGTCAATTGCTCAGCAACAATCCTATTGAATCTTCCTATATGACCTAATACTGCTCTACAGTCCCCCAGGTTAGCAACATATAATGTCCTTTTCCAGATAACACCAACCAGACAGCAGCATCCTGTTGACGCAATTCCTGGATCAACATGAAATTCCCTTTCCACAATAGAAAGGAAGCCGTCTTCAGTTGCAGCGAAGGCATTATTAAGGACTTCTTCATCTATCGTTCCCTTTTCTCGAGCAAGCGCTGTAAAAAAATGTGTGTTTAGCTGCTTAGCCTGAAAATTCTCAGGAGTACCAAAAAGATGATCCTGTTCCTCTATGTTGCTGTTTGTCACTCTGAAGAAGAAACATAAACCAGTACTACAGCAACAAATAAAGGAGAAACAAAGCCTAAGCTGCGAGAAAACTGCAAAACCCTTAGTGACAATTGAAACCTTTTACTATACAATTACTTAATAGAAAAAATCACTAACACTGCTACAACATGCAATAGAGCATAAACAGAATGGAAAAATGCTGCAACTCTGTCACATGTCACATAAACTGAAATCATAAATTGCTGTTATGAGGCAATAAAATTTACAGTACCACAAGGGGTCTGGGGAGAGTAGTGTGTACGCATACCATACCCCTACCTTAGAAGGTTTCCAATAGACCCTCGGCTAAAAAAAAAGCATAACAAAGCAGTCGGGTAAAGGAATACCATAAATGAAGAAGCCACGACAAGATACTAAAAATAGCATGACAAAATATGCTGCAAAAAACGAACAGTATCTACAACTAGATAATAATACAATCGAAGTACAAGAAATAACAAATAGTAATAGAAATCAAAGAACTAGAAACTTCAAGAGTAATACTGCAACAACCATTTTATTTTAACAATAATTAAGTAGAAAAGCAAGGTAATACAGAAACTTGATCTCACTTATTAAATGCCGGCTAAGGTTATCACAGGCAAATCTTGAAGCATCATGGCCACCATGGCCATCATAAACCCCAACAAAGGTACCTTCACGACCTGGTTCAACATGGCCATAATCTTCACATACTTGATTAGCCTGTACCATAGCACAAGAGAACTCCCCACATGAATGTTTCTCAAGGGACCTATGCCATAGAACTGGCAAATCTTCACCTCCCAGAACACCATCTTCACCGCTGCTCAAACCGACATATCGACTTAAAGGTCGGCAACAAACTAATACAATCCTTTTCAGCCAACGAAACATCCTTCTTAAACTCAAAATGTACAGATCGAAAATGTAGAAATGTACCCTAAAACTCCAATATTTCAACACAAGCAGAAAAACCCAAATTCAATTGCCCTGAATTCCGAACAAACAACACTAAAACTTCAATCTCGATAAAAAAAAACCCAAGAAAGAATCAACACTACACCCAAAAACAGAGTAGAAGTTGGTGAATATCAATCAACACTACACCCAGAAACCAGAAATGCCCAGAAACAGAAAACTCCACCTCTGTTCTCACAGCAACACCCTAATAGGTTGAAAGAAAACACAACAGAGATACCAAAACGAAGTAGAAGAACTGCAGCTGACTAAGAAATGATCAATGTAGCTTGAAAAATGAAGTAGGATAAGAGATCTTTCTCTTTAAACTGAATGCAGTTATTGAGAGAGAATTGCAACAGAAAATAAGCGATTCTTGAAGAGATATATAGATGGTATAGTTAGTTAGGGATGATCAGTAACTGACAAAGTGATGAGCTGGACATTGTATCGATTCTTAATTTTTACACTGAATGAAAAATATTTGTTTCCCTTTCTTCTCTTTGAGCTATGCAAGTTAGAAAACTTTCTCATGATTTAAGTTACATACATGACTTTGAAAGATAGATTTTTAGAAAGATTTGAGCTTTGACTCACAGATTTGAGCTTGATCTCACCCGTTATTCAGACAGACAGATAATTTCAAGTATATTATTTTGGGAGTAGTATTGAGCACCGATATGGGGTAAGAGTTCAGATAACTCAAATCGCATAAACTATGTAGCAATCGTAGATAGGATCGTACCGTAAGACGGGCGACTCCTCACCTACCTCAAGAAGCCTTTTTAGTGGATCCATCAGTACAGTTGCGTTCTATACTCCGGCAAGGTATAGAGCGACTCTGGCAACGTGGGTAAGACGTTGTATCATCACGAGGCTCATAGTGATGGTTGTCGGTTAGAGAAACTACCCGGTAAAGTAAAGAGTATTTATACATATATACATATTCCAGTTCAGTTCAGAAATTGATATTACTGCATTATATTTGTGAACTTAAATGATTTTATCTCATATTTATGCTTTATTTCAGTTGAGCTATATTTCAATCTTTCAGTCCAGTTAATGTTTCACTCAGCCTTATTACATACTCATACATTCAATGTACTAATGTCTTTTGACCTGCATTGTCTTATGATGCAGATACAGGTGTTCAGGATCATCAATAGGCGAATCGTTGATATCACCCAACTTCTTACCAGCTTTTGGTGAGGCCTCATTGCTTTCGGAGGACTCTAGTCATTTATTTGCTTTAACAGTTTTATTTAAGGTTGTCGTGGGTATGTCCCGACGCCTATCTCAGACAGTAGAGGCTTCATAGATAGACAATTTTAGAGTCTCTCGGTGTTTATCATCATATATTTTGCTAAACTATTACTGTTTATATTTAGTATTCTCAGACAGTTCAGACAATATTTGACTTAGATGTTTTCTCTTTAGTACTTACAATTAAAAATGCTTGAGTAAGTCTTTCGCTAAGTAGTCAGCCAGGCCAAGGGTTCGCTTGGGGATCAGAAATGGTTCTCGAGTGCCGGCCACGTCAAGAGTGTAGGCTCGGGGCGTGACATGAACACCCACTGGTTTCTTTCCATTGGGTAGATCCACCAAATTCTATGTGTGATTTTTCTCTAAGGCATGTATTTCCTTAAACATTGCATTAGACCATCCAGGATGATTCAAAGCCTCCTTCACTGTTTTGGGTACAAAGATGAAGTCTAGGGAAGCAATCAAAAAGTTAGATGTAGAGGATCAGCGATCATAGGAAACAAAATTAGAAATAGAGCAATAAGGAGGTCAAGATTTTCTCGAGGATCAGGTGGAGGAAAATGATGTAGGACATGTATCATTATTCTCTTGCCTCCTTGAGTAAACTTGAGTAATTGACGACCTGGCCACAAATGGAGCAGGTAATGAAGGCACACTACATGATTGGTGCTCAATAGAAGGAACAAAAAATGGATGAACACTATCATTTGGTGGTACTATCGAACCACTGGTAACCCGATAGACTAACCATTCATCTTTCTCCCCCTGACTTGTAGAAATAGGAGGTGTATAGAAGAATGGTGTAGTCCTGAAAACACCACATCACTGGATACCGAGTATCTTCCAAGTTCAGTAGAATAATATCGATAACCTTTCTGGAGATGAGAATAGCCCAAAAAAACATACTTTACTGCTTTGGGATCCAACTTTGTAACAAATGGTTGAACATCTCGAACATAACATATGCTTCCAAACACCTTAGGTTCAACTAGAAATAGTGACTTGTTTGGAAAAAGAACACTATAGGGCACATTACCAACAAGTACACTAGATGGCATGCAATTGATCAAAAAACAAGTTGTAGAAACCGCATCTGCCCAAAACTGTTTAGGAACTTCATTTGGAACAAAAGTGCCCGAGCTGTCTCAAGTAGATGTCTATTCTTCCTCTTAGCAACTTCGTTTTGAGAAGGTGTGTCAAGACATGAAGACTCATGAAGAACACTTGATATGTTTTACTTGAGCCGAAGGCCTATCGGATATCACCTCTCTTTTCCTACAAGGTAGAGGTAAGGCTGTGTACTCACAATCCTCTCCAAACTCCGCTTGTGAGATTACACTCACTATGTTGTTGTTTATGACTCAGTGAGAGCATACCAACTATACTATATGAGTCAGTTGAATTGGGTTATTCACATTAATTTTGATATGTCGTTTAAGATTTTGACATATCCATTAAGAAAAATCCTTTAATATATTAATCATAAAAGGTTATTTGATTGAAGGGAAAAAGGACAAATATATTCCTGAACTATCGTAAATGTTATGCAGATACCCTCCGTCATACTTTTGGAGCATTGGTGCCCCAGCCATAAAAAACCTAGAGCATATATGCCCTTCTCTCTAACGGAAGACTAAATAGGGATACGTGGCACAATCTTATCCATCGATTCGATATTAAATAAATGTCGGGTCGGTAGATAAAATTATGACACGTGTATGTCCGTTAGTATAGAGGGTATATATGCCCTAGTTTTTGGACGACAGGGGCACAAATGTCCCAAAAGTATGACGAAGAGTATCTGCATACCATTTACGATAGTTCGGAGGTATATTTGTCCTTTTTCCCTTCATTGAATTACCTCCTATCATTTTTCAAAAAATTGAGTAAATAACTATTGAAGACTCTTTAGAGAATTTTATATCTCATTTATTGAACCAATAATAGAATTTAGACAAATATGGCATTCCCTTCTTGGTTCTAATACACTTATGTAGAATTTAGAAAAAAAATTTATTTTCACCAAATTTCGTTCCATGTTTGCATAGTTTCAGACAAGGGCACAAGAAAATTTATGGTTTTGTAGCCTCTCAACCGCATTATTAGCACCGTCAAAAGAGGATATAAAATATAAAAGTAAAACATATGAAGAAGCCAAATGGATTCTATAACATTTACGATATACACATAAAAATAATTTGATGTAATTTTCCGACAAAGGGGTTAAACTCCCCTAGCTCTACGTGTTTGTGTGTGTAAGAGAGAGAGAGAGAGAATGTTTAGAACAAGCAAGAAATCTTGAAAAGGCAAGAATGTATAAATCTTGAAACAGAAAGTATTTATGGCTTTACATTATGGTAAACAAACAATAGGAGGTAGTTTCCTCAGCATGTCTTTGTACATTCAAAGATTTGGATGGTGGTGGCATATGGGTAACCTAATAGTCTTGCTTGTTCATCTGGACTGTATATCAAAATGTAAATTGGTAAAACAAGGCAAAAATGGGAGATCAGAAACTTCCCACATCCAGGCTTCCCTAGAAAAGAACAAGTGCCAACAACTTGTTATACTGTTTCTGTGAGTTCAGTCTCTGTAGCAACCTCTTGCGCAATATTGAAATCTGATGGTCGATGAGTGTCTACAAATCCTCGAACTGACATTCCAGGCACAGTTAATTCGTCATTCAGCATCTCGTGATCTATAAAGATGACCACGACTGTTATATCATCATGAAAGGCCCTCCTGACACCTTTGTCATAATTCATAAGGTCACCGTACTTCAACTTTCTTGCATGTGCCGCCACATTCAGGGCTGATAGAACAAGTCTTCTAGCTATGCCCTGATATTGGATAAACAAAATAAGTTTAACCATACAAACATGACATTTTGATCAAATAAATGTGAGTGTCAGAATAACAGATACCTGTCTAGGGTAGGCATGCACAATTTGTACAGCCTTTTCATTGCTTAAGAAATCCCACAGCCCATCAGAAGCAAATATAACAAATCTATCGCATGGTTGTAAGTTTCTTGAAGAGACAGATGGATCAGCTCTTACTACTGGCCGCCTAAAAGGTTCCATTACACCATGAGCAAATTCTGGCTTCTTCAGAGATGCATCTCCAATTGCTCTAGTTACCTAAAAGATGCAGAAACAAACATAAAAGGAAACACATTTATTAAAAGGAAAATTAAAAGGCCGAGGCAGATATAGTTCTATTCAGTATATTTGGATGTACTTAACAGATATAATGGCATATTACTTCCCAAGGTGACAAATCAATTTTTGTTTAGGTCAGTTTCAGAGGTGTCCAAAAGCATATTTGAGGTTAAAAATGTTTTGTTCTTGGATAAAGCCACCGAATGTGACAAGAAACTAGAATTAAGAGCCTGATAAATACTACGCAAATTTAGTTTAAGTTCACTAATCTTTTGATAACATTAAGGACTATGATGGGAACTAGATTTCTTTTGATTAAAAAGAATGAGTATCTGTCATGAGATATCAGAATATAAAATTCAAAATGATACATAAGTTTGTGTTCAATATTAGTATTTAAGCAAACCTGTATAATGCCTTTAACACGCCATGTTTTTCTGACACGACGCACAATGTTTGGATCGTCTGGGTGCAGAGCTCTCAGTTCATCCCTGACCTCCTTGATCCTGGCATTATGATCATCAGTCAATTGCTCAGCAACAATCCTATTGAATCTTCCTATATGACCTAATACTGCTCTACAGTCCCCCAGGTTAGCAACATATAATGTCCTTTTCCAGATAACACCAACCAGACAGCAGCACCCCGTTGTCGCAATTGTTGGATCAACATGAAATTCCCTTTCCACAATAGAAAGGAAGCCGTCTTCAGTTGCAGCGAAGGCATTATTAAGGACTTCTTCATCTATTGTTCCCTTTTCTTGAGCAAGCGCTGTAAAAAAATGTGTGTTTAGCTGCTTAGCCTTAAAATTCTCAAGAGTACCAAAAAGATGATCCTGTTCCTCTATGTTGCTGTTTGTCACTCTGACGAAGAAACATAAACCAGTACTACAGCAACAAATAAAGGAGAAACAAAGCCTAATCTGCGAGAAAACTGCAAAAGCCTTGGTGACAATTGAAACCTTCTACTATACAGTTACTTATAGACACACTAAGAGAAAAAATCACCAACACTGCTACAACATGCAATAGAGCATAAACAGAATGGAAAAATGCTGCGACTCTGTCACATGTCACATAATTAAGAAGAACACTATGAATATCATTTCTACAAAAACTTGAAATCATAAATTGCTGTTATGAGGCAATAAAATTTACAGCACAACAACATACACAGTGTAATCCCACAAGGGGGGGGGGGGGTCTGGGGAGAGTAGTGTGTACGCATACCATACCCCTACCTTAGAAGGTTTCCGATAGAACCTCAGCTAAAAATAATAAAAAAAAGCATAACAAAGCAGTCCGGGTAAAGGAATACCATAAATGAAGAAGCCACGACCAAGATACTAAAAATAGCATGACAAAATATGCTGCAAAAAACGAACAGTATCTACAACCAGATAATAATACAATTGAAGTACAAGAACTAACAAATAGCAATAGAAATTAAAGAACTAGAAACTTCAAGAGTAATACTACAAGAGTAAAATTTACAATGCAAAGGAAAAAACATCATAAATTCTATTGTCAAAAGACTGCAACAACCATTTTATTTTAACAATAAATAAATAGAAAAGCAAGGAAAAACAGAAACTTGATCTCACTTATTAAATGCCGGCTAAGGTTATCACAGACAAATCTTGAAGCATCATGGCCACCATGGCCATCATAAACCCCAACAAAGGTACCTTCACGACCTGGTTCAACGTGGCCATAATCTTCACATACTTGATTAGCCTGTGCCACAGCAAAGAGAACTCCCCACCATGAATGTTTCTCAAGGTCTCTATACCATAGCAATGGGTAATCTACACCTCCCAGAACACCATCTTCACCGCTGCTCAAACCGACATATCGACCTAAAGGTTGGCAACAAGCTGCTACAGTCCTATCCAGCCAAGAAACCATCTTTCATTTCCTTCTTAAACTCAAAAAACTATAAAATGTATATCTAATAGCTGATAAAAAAAACCCAAGAATGAATCCAACTGACACACACAAACAGAGTAGAAGTTCGTGAATATCAATCAACACTACACCCAGAAACCAGAAATGCCCAGAAACAGAAAATTCAATAACCCCACCTCTGTTCTCACATCAACACCATAAAGGGTTGAAAGAAAACACAGCAGAGATACCAAAACGAAGTAGAAGAACTGCAACTGACTAAGAAATGATCAATGTATCTTGAAAAATGAAGTAGGAGAAGAGATCTTTCTCTTTGAACTAAATGCAGTTATTGAGAGAATTGCAACAGAAAATAAGCGATTCTTGAAGAGATATATAGAAGGTTTTTTTTTGAAGAGATAGGTGGTAAAGTTAGTTAGGGATGATCAGATTCTGTTAAGATCAGTAACTGACAAAGTGATGAGCTCTACATTGTATCGATTCCTCATTTTTACACTGAATGAAAAATATTTGTTTCCCTTTATTCTCTCTGAGTCCCATTCAATGCCTTTGTGAACATATAATCTAGTCACTCTCCTGTCTTCACATAGCCGGTGGAAATTAGCCTTTCCTGAATCTTCTCACGAATAAAATGGCAGTCAACATCAATGTGTTTAGTTCTTTCATGATACACTTTATTCGAGGCAATATAAAGGGCAGCTTGATTATCACACCAGAGTTTTGCTGATATATGATGCTTTAACCCAATTTCAGTTAAAAGATTATGTATCCACACAATTTCACATGTAGACTGTGACATAGCTCTGTATTCAGATTCTGCACTGAATTGAGATACAACACTTTGCTTCTTACTCCTCCATGACACCAAGTTCCCTCCAACAAAGACACAATAGCTTGTAATAGATCTTCTATCAGTTATGGGTCCAGCCCAATCGGCATCTGCAAAACACTCAATACGAGCATGATTGTGATTGCTATATAATATGCCAAGTCCAGGAGCTCCTTTCAAATAACATAGAATCTGTTCCAAAGTTTCCCAGTGTTTGATCGTAGATGCAGAGACATGAACTGACTAACAACAGTTACTGCAAAATCAATATCAGGACGAGTCACAGTAAGGTAGTTTAGCTTTCCAACTAACCTTCTGTCTCCCTCATGATCATCAAAAGGATCATCATCATCTTTCATAAGATGCACATTAGGAACCATTGGAGTACTACAATATTTGGCTGCCAACTTTCCAGTGTCGGCAAGAAGGTCAAGAATATACTTTCTCTGAGACAGAAAAATTCCCTTCTTGCTTCTGTTCACTTCTACTCCCAAAAAGTACTTCAACTGGCCCAAGTCCTTTGTATGAAACCTAGTGTGCAGGAAAGACTTAAGGGAACATGTAAATTTGGCATAGGAAAGAAGGCCAGGCAGGATTTTCATTGTTGATGAATTCATGGATTCTCAAAAGACCTGAATCCCATCAACTTTTGTAACAGATTAGTATAAACTTAGTTGTTATTACCTGTTGATTCTCTTGCTTTAGTTATCATATTATTTGTTGTGGCTACTGTTTCTTTCTCGCATTATTTTGAGCATGATTTCTTTGCTACTGTATTTCCTTCCCATTCTTGATACTTGAGCCGAATGAAGGCCTATCGAAAATCACCGCTCTTTTCATACAAGGTAGGGGTAAGGCTGTGTACTCACAATCCTCTCCAAACTCCGCTTGTGAGATTACACTCACTATGTTGTTGTTTATGACTCAGTGAGAGCAAACCATCTTAACTATATGAGTCAGTTGAATTGGGTTATTTGCATTAATTTTGATATGTCGTTTAAGATTTTGACATATCCATTAAGAAAAATCATTTAATATATTAATCATAAAAGGTTGTTTGATTGAATTACCTCCTATCATTTTTCAAAAAATTGAGTAAATAACTATTCGAGACTCTGAGAATTTTATATCTCATTTATTGAACCAATAGTAGAATTTAGACAAATATGGGATTCCCTTCTTGGTTCTAAAACACTGTCATGAGCTGGGGTTTATTCAGAATGTAGTCATAATAATTGCCACGTGGAGGGTCGAGATTGATCGCGAGTTACTGAGCTTCAAAGGTTGGGATTAGTCAGACTTGCCAACTCAGCCAATTTGATTAAACAGTATATGTAACCGACTAACAGAATAGAGAGGGCATGAATTTGCACGGTATCTTCTTCTCCAAAATTTTGCTCCTTCTATCCAATTTCTTCATTCTCAATCTCTTCTAAATCTCTTCTATCTCTCTTCTATTTCTGCAGATCTATCGAGCCATGGAGCTACTATTCGACTTCCCCATTTTCTGTTACTTCCGTTATTAGCTTAGTTTGTAGTTCAATTCAGTTACCAATATAATCGAAAATCGTCTAAAAAAATACTTTGTTTTTTCAAATCTGTTCGGGATCATTACAAACACTTTTGTAGAATTTAGAAAAAAGATTTATTTTCACCAAATTTCATTCCATGTTTGCATAGTTTCAGACAAGGGCACAAGAAAATTTATGGTTTTGTAGCACCGTCAGAAGAGGATATAAAATATAAAAGTAAAACATACGAAGAAGCCAAATGGATTCCATAACTATTTCGATATACACATAAAACCAATTTGATGTAATTTTCAGACAAAGGGGTTAAGATGAAACTCTCCCCTAGCTCTGCGTGTTTGTGTGTGTAAGAGAGAGAGAGATAGAGACACCTTTTAGAACAAGCATGAAATCTTCAAAAGGCAAGAATGTGGGGTTCATGTGTATACATCTTGAAACAGAATGTATTTTTTTTCCGATCACAATGCCAACTTTTATGGCGTTACATTGAAAGATACTGTGGTAAACAAACAATAGGAGGTAGTTTCCTCAGCATGTCTTTGTACATTCAAAAATTTGCCCATGACCATTTGGATGGTGGTGGCATAGGGGTAGCCTAATAGACTTGCTGTTCATCTGGACTGTATATCAAAATGTAAATTGGTAAAACAAAGCAAAAATGGGAGATCAGAAACTTCCCACATCCAGGCTTCCCTAGAACTTGTTATACTGTCTCAGTGAGTTCAGTCTCAGTGAGTCCAGTCTCTGTGGGTTCGGTCTCTGTGGGTTCGGTCTCTGTGGGTTCAGTCTCTGTGGGTTTGGTCTCTGTGGGTTCGGTCTCTGTGAGCTCGGTCTCTGTGAGTTCGGACTCTGTAGCAACCTCTTGCTCAATATTGAAATCAGATGGTCGATGAGTGTCTACAAATCCTCGAACTGACATTCCAGGCACAGTTAATTCGTCATTCAGCATCTCGTGATCTATAAAGATGACCACGACTGTTATATCATCATGAAAGGCCCTGCTGACACCTTTGTCATAATTCATAAGGTCATCGTACTTCAACTTTCTTGCACGTGCAGCCACATTCAGGGCTGATAGAACAAGTCTTCTAGCTATGCCCTGATATTGGATAAACAAAATAAGTTTAACCATACAAACATGACATTTTTTATCAAATAAATGTGAGTGTCAGAATAACAGATACCTGTCTAGGGTAGGTATGCACAATTTGTACAGCCTCTTCATTGCTTAAGAGATCCCACAGCCCATAAGAAGCAAATATAACAAATCTATCAACTGCTTGTAAGTTTCTTGAACAGACAGATGGATCAGCTCTTACTACTAGCCGCCTAAAAGGTTCCATTGCACGATGAGCAAATTCTGGCTTCTTCAGAGATGCATCTCCAATTGCTCTAGTTACCTAAAAGATGCAGAAACAAACATAAAAGGAAAAACATATATTAAAAGGCCGAGGCAGATATAGTTCTATTCAGTATATTTGGATGTACTTAACAGATATAATGGCAGATAACTTCCCAAGGTGACAAAATGTAACAAATCAATTTTTGTTTAGGTCAGTTTCAGAGGTGTCCAAAAGCATAATTGAGGTTAAAACTGTCTTGTTCTTGGATAAAGCCATCGAATGTGACAAGAAACTAGAATTAAGAGCCTGATAAATACTACACAAATTTAGTTTAAGCTCACTAATCTTTTGATAACATTAAGGACTATGATGGAAACTAGATTGCTTATGATTAAAAAGAATGAGCATCTGTCATGACATATCCGAATATAAATTTAAAATTAGTATTTAAAAGCAAACCTTTATAATGCCTTTAACACGCCATGTTCTTCCGACACGAGACACAATGTTTGGATCGTCTGGGTGCAGAGTCCTCAGTTCATCCCTGACCTCCTTGATCCTGACATTATGATCATTAGTCAATTGCTCAGCAAAAATCCTATTGAATCTTCCTATATGACCTAATACTGCTCTACAGTCCCCCAGGTTAGCAACATATAATGTCCTTTCCCAGATAACACCAACCAGACAGCAGCACCCCGTTGACGCAATTGCTGGATCAAGAATATGAAATTCCCTTTTCACAATAGAAAGGAAGCCATCTTCAGTTGCAGCAAAGGCATTATTAAGGACTTCTTCATCTATTGTTCCCTTTTCTTGAGCAAGCGCTGTAAAAAAATGTGTGTTTAGCTGCTTCGCCTGAAAATTCTCAAGAGTACCAAAAAGATGATCCTGTTCCTCTATGTTGATGTTTGTCACTCTGAAGAAGAAACATAAACCAGTACTACAGCAACAAATAAAGGAGAAAAAAAGCCTAAGCTGCGAGAAAACTGCAAAAACCCTTAGTGAGAATTGAAACCTTCTACATACTATTACTTATAGACACACTAAGAGAAAAAATCACTAACACTGCTACGACATGCAATAGAGCATAAACAGAATGGAAAGATGCTGCAACTCTGTCACATGTCACATAATGAAGAAGATCACTATGAATATCATTTCTACCAAAACTTGAAATCATAAAATTTACAGTACAACAACAACAACATACCCAGTGTAATCCCACAAGGGAGGTCTGGGGAGAGTAGTGTGTACGCATACCATACCCCTACCTTAGAAGGTTTCCGATAAAAAAAGCATAACAAAGCTGTCCGGGTAAAGGAATACCATAAATGAAGAAGCCACGACAAGATACTAAAAATAGCATGACAAGATATGCTGCAAAAAACTAACAGTATCTACAACCAGATAATAATACAATCGAAGTACAAGAACTAACAAATAGCAATAGAAATCAAAGAACTAGAAACTTCAAGAGTATTACTACGAGAGTAAAATTTACAATGCAAAGGAGAAAACACCATAAATTCTATTGTCAAAAGACTGCAACAACCATTTTATTTTAACAATAAATAAATAGAAAAGCAAGGAAAAACAGAAACTTGATCTCACTTATTAAATGCCGGCTAAGGTTATCACAGGCAAATCTTGAAGCATCATGGTCACCATGGCCATCATAAACCCCAACAAAGGTACCTTCACGACCTTGTTCAACGTGGCCATAATCTTCACATACTTGATTAGCCTGTACCACAGCAAAAGAGAACTCCCCACATGAATGTTTCTCAAGGTCTCTATACCATAGCAATGGGTAATCTACACCTCCCAGAACACCATCTTCACCGCTGCTCAAACCGACATTTCGACCTAAAGGTTGGCAACAAGCTGCTACAGTCCTATCCAACCAAGAAACCATCTTTCATTTCCTTCTTAAACTCAAAAAACTATAAAATGTATAGCTAATAGCTGATCGAAAATGTAGAAATGTACCCCAAAACTCCAATATTTCAACACTAGCAGAAAAACGAACAAAAATCCAAATTCAATTTCCCTGAATTCCCAACAAACAACATTAAAACTACAATCTCGATAAAAAAAAAACCAAGAAAGAGTCCAACTGACACACACAAACAGAGTAGAAGTTTGTGAATATCAATCAACACTACACCCAGAAACCAGAAATGTGCAGAAACAGAAAATTCAATAACCCCACTTCTGTTTTCACATCAACACCATAATGGGTTGAAAGAAAACACAACAGAGATACCAAAACGAAGTAGAAGAACTGCAACTGACTAAGAAATGATTAATGTTGCTTGAAAATGAAGTAGGAGGAGAGATCTTTCTCTTTGAACTGAATGCAGTTATTGAGAGAGAATTGCAACAGAAAATAGGCGATTCTTGAAGAGATATATAGAAGGTTTTTGTTGAAGAGATAGGTGGTAATGTTAGTTAGGGATGATCAGATTCTGTTAAGATCAGTAACTGACAAAGTGATGAGCTGGACATTGTATCGATTCCTCATTTTTACACTGAATGAAAAATATTTGTTTCCCTCTCTTCTCTCTGAGTCCCATTCAATGCTTTTGTGAACAAATCAGCTAGTAGCTCTCATGTCTTCACATAGCCGGTGGAAATTAGCCTTTCCTGAATCTTCTCACGAATAAAATGGCAGTCAACATCAATATGTTTAGTTCTTTCATGATACACTGGATTCGAGGCAATATGAATAGAATCTTGATTATCACACTAGAGTTTTGTTGATATGTGATGCTTTAACCCAATTTCAGTTAAAAGCTTATGTATCCACACAATTTCACAAGCTCTGTATTCAGATTCTGCACTGGATTGAGATACAACACTTTGCTTCTTACTCCTCCATGACACCAAGTTCCCTCCAACAAAGACACAATAGCTTGTAATAGATCTTCTATCAGTTATGGGTCCAGCCCAATCGGCATCTGCAAAACACTCAATACGAGCATGATTGTGATTGCTATATAATATGCCAAGTCCA
The DNA here is from genome assembly GCF_000226075.1 of Solanum tuberosum. NCBI lineage: Eukaryota > Viridiplantae > Streptophyta > Magnoliopsida > Solanales > Solanaceae > Solanum > Solanum tuberosum. Next base: position 165,594 of record NW_006239309.1, on the reverse strand, counting down.
GGAGCTCCTTTCAAATAACATAGAATCTGTTCCAAAGCTGCCCAGTGTTTGATCATAGGTGCAAACATGAACTGACTAACAACACTTACTGCAAAATCAATATCAGGACGAGTCACAACAAGGTAGTTTAACTTTCCAACTAACCTTCTGTATCCCTCTGGATCATCAAAAGGATCATCATCATCTTTCATAAGATGCACATTAGGAATCATTGGAGAACTACAAGGTTTGGCTGTGCAAGAAGGTCAAGAATATACTTTCTCTCAGACAAAAAAATTCCCTTCTTGCTTCTATTCACTTCTACTCCCAAAAAGTACTTCAACTGGCCCAAGTCCTTTGTATGAAACCTAGTGTGCAGGAAAGACTTGTGGGAAGAGATCCCAACATAATCACTTCCTGTGATGACAATGTCATTAACATATACAACAAGGGGGATAGTGTCAGTTGTTGATTGCCGATAGAAGACGGAATGATCACATTTGCTCATTTTCTGCCCAAAATCCTTAACTACCTCACTGAACTTGCCAAACCAAGCTTGGGGACTCTATTTTAAGTCATACAAGGACTTTTTCAAATGACAGACTTTTCCTCACTCCTCTGAGCAACAAAATCGAGTGGTTGCTCCATACACTTCCTCTTGAAGATTACCATGAAAGAATGCATTTTTTTTATCAAATTGATGTGAAGACCAATTCACAGAAGCAACTAGAGAAATGAGCAAGCGAATAGAAGTAAGTTTAACAACCGGAGAAAAGGTGTCTGAAAAAATCCACCCCATAAGTCTGAGCATAACCTTTAGCCACAAGTCTAGCCTTAAGTTTTTCCACTGAACCATCTTGATTCACTTTAACTGTGAACACCCACTTACATCCCTCTGGTGTCTTTCCATTGGGTAGATCCACCAAATTTCATGTGTGATTTTCCTCTAAGATATGTATTTCCTCAAGCATTGCAGTAGACCATCCAGGATGATTCAAAGTCTCCTTCACTGTTTTGGGTACAGAGATGGAGTCTAGGGAAGAATCAAAGATATAAATGTAGAGGATAAGCGATCAGAGAAAACAAAATTAGCAATAGAATATGTGGATTTGCAATTCTTTGTACCTTTGTGAAGAGCAATAAGGAGGTCAAGATTTTCCTGAGGATTAGGTGGAGGAAGATGTGATGACGAAGGAATTGATGCAAGATATGTATCATTATTCTCTTGCCTCTTTGAGTAAACTTGAGTAATTGGAGGCCTGGCCACAGATGGAGCAGGTAATGAAGGCACACTACATGATTGGTGCTCAAAAAAAGGACCAAAAAATGGATGAACACTATCATTTGGTGGTACTATCGAACCACGGGTAACCTGATAGACTAACCATTCATCTTCCACCCCTGACTTGTAGAAATATGAGGTGTATAGAAGAATGGTGTAGTCTCTGAAAACACCACATCACTGGATACCAAGTATCTTTCAAGTTCAGTAGAATAACATCGATAACCTTCTGGAGATGAGAATAGCGCAGAAAAACACACTTTACTGCTTTGAGATCCAACTTTGTAACAAATGGTTGAACATCTCGAACATAACATGTGCTTCCAAACACCTTAGGTTCAATAGGAAATAGTGACTTGTTTGAAAAAAGAACACTATAGGGCACATTACCAACAAGTACACTAGCGATTGATTAGAAAACAAGCTGTAGAAACCACATCTGCCCAAAACTATTTAGGAACTTTCATTTGGAACAAAAGTGCCCGAGTTGACTCAAGTAGATGTCTATTATTCCTCTAAGCAACTCCGTTTTGAGAAGGTGTATCAAAACATGAAAACTGATGAAGAATACCATGTTGTCTCATGTGACTGAAACAATTCTGACATGTATTCTTTTGCATTGTCACTTCTCAAAATACGTACTGAAGCATTGAATTGAGTCTTGATTTTAGCATAGAAGGCACAAAAATGAGTGAACACTTCAAAATGACTCTTTATAAAATAAATCCAAGTCATTCGAGAGAAATCATCCACAAAAGTGACAAAATACTTGTTCCCAATTTTGGATACAACCGGACATGGTCCCCAAACATCAGAGTGAACTAACTCAAAAGTCGACTCAGCCCGCTTATTAACCCTTGGACCTACTGAGCTGCGGTGATGTTTTGCAAATCAACATGACTCACATTCCAACGAAGAAATGTTCTGAAAATGAGGAAAAAGCTTTTTCAACATAGGTAAAGAAGGATGTCCTAATTGACAATGTGCTTCAAATGGAGATATGGCATTGGAATAGGCAACAAATTGAGGTTCGCATTCATCAAGGATGTATAGCTCATCATCTATATGTCCTTTACCAATAACTTGATTTGTTGTAAGATCACAATGATCCGGGAAGAATGAGATATAACAATTGAGGTCTTTAGTAACTTTACTGACAGCTATCAAATTAAAGGTCAATTTCGGTAAACTCAATACAGATGCCAAAGTAATGAAAGAGGTTAGTTTAACAGTCCCAGATCCAACAATGTTACAAGTTGAACCATCAACTACCTTAATAGGAGAAAGTGTTTTGTGTGATTGAAAGCTAGAAAGTACATTAGAATTACCGGTCATATGATCAGTGGCACCGGAATCAATCATCAACTTATTTGAAGAGGAGACCAGAAGTAACAACATTAACTGTTTTCTGATCGCAGTTATCTGTAGCCTTTCCTCTATTGTGAAGAACCATTTTTCAACTAAATTTGTGTGGCAAAATAACATTATCATAAAATAAAGAGCAACTTTCACATATAGCAAATATAAAATCATATTTTTATGCTATAGCTATAGTTTGTATAATTGCGCTCCATAGCAAACTTTATGTTTGCTATAGCTATTAATTTGTATATTTCGGTATACATATACATAAAAAATCTGTATTTTGGTCTATTTGTATATTTCGGTATACAAATGGGTCCTGCATTTGTATATTTCGGTCTATTTGTATATTTCAATATACAAATGGGATGGCAAAAAAAAAAGAGATGTTTGTTGCGAATTACAAATAAAATAAACTATAGCTATATCATTTAATTTGAATTAATAGTTTGCTATTTCATACAATTTTCTCTAAAATAAATGAAGTTGGACCATCAGCAACTTAATAATCAACAGATTTATTGCAAACCACAGAATAATCACTTTACTTAGATATGAAATTTGGAAAACACACCAATTCTCTCACGTGATAAATTCAGTGTGCAAGTAAAATGAGGAGTCGACAGTGGACAAAAAATATGACAAAGATCAATATCCACCCCCGAACGAATAATCAGATACCAACACAGAAGCTTCCAGCAGTGATACAAAGCCACCAAATCATGGAAAATAAAATGATCGAAAAATAAAGAACCTGGCTGACTGAGTTCGGAATTGTCAAAGCTCTCACAAGTCGGGATTATTTGAACCAGATTCTACCAAATCCTGGGCAGAGATGTCATGACGACACTGAATATGCGAAGTTTTGGCGATGCACACTACTCCACACACCACCTCAATCGATCACTGGAAAAGTTGTTACCAGTGTGTGCCTCCCGACCACCGGCATCTAGATTTCTGTTTATCTGGGGAAGGCAATCCTACCTAGGTTGAAGGGGGTAAATCTCAACTCCCAAATACACCAAATTACCCGATGAATATTTTGCCTAACCTAGATCTGCCATAACTCTGATACCATGTAAAAAATAAAGAATAACTTGTTTCTTATTTCATTATGTAAGATGCATATATACAGATACAATGAGCAGGAAACTAAATAAGGTAAGAATCAAAATATATTCTATAATATCCCTACATATTTGCTGCTATGTACACTATACCCAAAGGTGTCTACATTCATTATGTAACAATTTTGTTAAGTTCAAATGCTTACGGAACATGTAAATTTGGCATAGGAGAAAAAGCCAGGCAGGATTTTCATTGTTAATGAATTAATGGATTCTAAAAAGACCTGAATCCCATCAACTTTTGTAACAAATTAGTATAAACTTAGTTATTATTACCTGTTGATTCTTTTGCTTTAGTTATCATATTATTTGTTGTGGCTACCGTTTCTTATTCGAATTATTTTGAGCAAGATTTCTTTGCTACTGTATTTCCTTCCCATTCTTGATTTTCATATGTTTTACTTGAGCTGAAGGCCTATCGAAAATCACCTCTCTTTTCATACAAGGTGAGAAAGGTTGTGTACTCACAATCCTCTCCAAACTCTGCTTGTGAGATTACCCTCACTATGTTGTTGTTTATGACTCGGTGAGAGCAAACCATCTATACTATATGAGTCAGTTGAATTGGGTTATTCACATTAATTTTGATATGTCGTTTAACATTTTGACATATCCATTAAGAAAAATCATTTAATATATTATTGAACCAATAGTAGAATTTAGACAAATATGGCATTCCCTTCTTGGTTCTAAAACACTTTTGTAGAATTTAGAAAAAAGATTTATTTTCACCAAATTTCATTCCATGTTTGCATAGTTGCAGACAAGGGCACAAGAAAATTTATGGTTTAGTAGCCTCTCAACCGCATTATTAGCACCGTCAGAAGAGGATATAGTAAAACATATGAAGAAACCAAATGGATTCTATAACATTTACGATATACACATAAAAACAATTTGATGTAATTTTCCAACAAAGGGGATAAGATGAAACTCCACCCTTGCACTCCCCTAGCTCTGCATGTTTGTGTGTGTAAGAGAGAGAGAGAGAGAGATAGAAACAATTTTTAGAACAAGCAAGAAATCTTCAAAAGGCAAGAATGTGGGGTTCATGTTTATGCATCTTGAAACAGAATGTATTTTTTTTTTGGATCAGAATGCCAACTTTTATGGCCTTACATTGACAGATATTGTGGTAAACAACAATAGGAGGCAGTTTCCTCAGCATGTCTTTGTACATTCAAAAATTTGCCCATGACCATTTGGATGGTGGTGGCATATGGGTAACCTAATAGTCTTGCTGTTCATCTGGACTGTATATCAAAATGTAAATTGGTAAAACGAGGCAAAAATGGGAGAACAGAAACTTCCCACATCCAGGCTTCCCTAGAAAAGAACAAGTGCCAACAACTTGTTATACTGTCTCTGAGAGTTCAGTCTCTGTGGGTTCGGTCTCTGTGGGTTCGGTCTCTGTGGATTCAGTCTCTGTGGGTTCAGTCCCTGTGGGTTCAGTCTCTGTGGGTTCGATCTCTGTGGGTTCGGTCTCTGTGGCTTCGGTCTCTGTGGCTTCAGTCTCTGTGGGTTCAGTCCCTGTGGGTTCAATCTCTGTGGGTTCAGTCTCTGTGGGTTCGGTCTCTGTGAGCTCGGTCTCTGTGGCTTCAGTCTCTGTGGCTTCAGTCCCTGTGGGTTCAGTCTCTGTGGGTTCGGTCTCTGTAGCAACCTCTTGCTCAATATTGAAATCTGATGGTCGATGAGTGTCTACAAATCCTCGAACTGACATTCCAGGCACAGTTAATGAGTCATTCAGCATCTCGTGATCTATAAAGATGACCACGACTGTTATATCATCATGAAAGGCCCTCCTGACACCTTTGTCATAATTCATGAGGTCACCGTACTTCAACTTTCTTGCACGTGCAGCCACATTCAGGGCTGATAGAACAAGTCTTCTAGCTATGCCCTGATATTGGATAAACAAAATAAGTTTAACCATACAAACATGACATTTTGATAAAATAAATGTGAGTGTCAGAATAACAGATACCTGTCTAGGGTAGGTATGCACAATTTGTACAGCCTCTTCATTGCTTAAGAGATCCCACAGCCCATCAGAAGCAAAATATAACAAAATCTATCGCATGGTTGTAAGTTTCTTGAAGAGACAGATGGATCAGCTCTTAGTACTGGCCGCCTAAGAGGAATTGCACCAAGAGCAAATTCTGGCTTCTTCAGAAATGCATCTCCAATTGCTCTAGTTACCTAAAAGATGCAGAAACAAACATAAAAGGAGACACATATATTAAAAGGAAAATTAAAAGGCCGAGCCAGATATAGTTCTATTCAGTATATTTGGATGTACTTAACAGATATAATGGCAGATTACTTCCCAAGGTGACAAAATGTAACAAGTTGACAAATCAATTTTTGTTTAGGTCAGTTTCAGAGGTGTCCAAAAGCATATTTGAGGTTAAAAATGTCTTGTTCTTGGATAAAGCCATCGAATGTGACAAGAAACTAGAATTAAGAGCCTTATGAATACTACGCAAATTTAGTTTAAGCTCACTAATCTTTTGATAACATTAAGGACTATGATGGAAACTAGATTGCTTTTGATTAAAAAGAATGAGCATCTGTCATGAGATATAAAATTCAACATGATACATAACATAACAATTTGTGTTCAATATTAGTATTTAAAAGCAAACCTGTATAATGCTTTTAACACGCCATGTTCTTCTGACACAAGATACAATGTTTGGATCGTCTGGGTGCAGAGCTCTCAGTTCATCCCTGACCTCCTTGATCCTGGCATTATGATCATTAGTCAATTGCTCAGCAAAAATCCTATTGAATCTTCCTGTATGACCTAATACTGCTCTACAGTCCCCCAGGTTAGCAACATATAATGTCCTTTTCCAGATAACACCAACCAGACAGCAGCACCCCGTTGACGCAATTGCTGGATCAACATGAAATTCCCTTTCCACAATAGAAAGGAAGCCGTCTTCAGTTGCAGCGAAGGTATTATTAAGGACTTCTTCATCTATTGTTCCCTTTTCTCGAGCAAGCGCTGTAAAAAAATGTGTGTTTAGCTGCTTAGCCTGAAAAAACTCAAGAGTACCAAAAAGATGATCATGTTCCTCTATGTTGCTGTTTGTCACTCTGAAGAAGAAACATAAACCAGTACTACAGCAACAAATAAAGGAGAAACAAAGCCTAAGCTGCGAGAAAACTGCAAAACCCTTAGTGACAATTGAAACCTTCTACTATACAATTACTTATAGACACACTAAGAGAAAAAATCACTAACACTGCTACAACATGCAATAGAGCATAAACATAATCAAGAAGATCACTATGAATATCATTTCTACCAAAACTTGAAATCATAAATTGCTGTTATGAGGCAATAAAATTTACAATACAACAACAACAACAACATACCCAGTGTAATCCCACTAGGAGGGTCTGGGGAGAGTAGTGTGTACGCATATCATACCCCTACCTTAGAAGGTTTCCGATAGACCCTCGACTAAAAAAAAAAAATACAACAACAACAACAACATACCCAGTGTAATCCCACTAGGAGGGTCTGGGGAGAGTAGTGTGTACGCATATCATACCCCTACCTTAGAAGGTTTCCGATAGACCCTCGACTAAAAAAAAAAGCATAACAAAGCAGTCGGGTAAAGGAATACCATAATTGAAGAAGCCACGACAAGATCCTAAAAATAGCATGACAAAATATGCTGCAAAAAACGAACAGTATCTACAGCCAGATAATAATACAATCGAAGTACAAGAAATAACAAATAGTAATAGAAATCAAAGAACTACAAAGTAAAATTTGCAATGCAAAGGAAGAAACACCATAATTCCATTGTCAAAAGACTGCAACAACCATTTTAATTTAACAATAAATAAATAGAAAAGCAAGGAAATACAGAAATTTGATCTCACTTATTAAATGCCGGCTAAGGTTATCACAGGCAAATCTTGAAGCATCAAGGCCACCATGGCCATCATAAACCCCAACAAAGGTACCTTCACGACCTGGTTCAACATGGCCATAATCTTCACATACTTGATTAGCCTGTACCACAGCAAAAGAGAACTCCCCACATGAATGTTTCTCAAGGTCTCTATACCATAGCAGTGGGTAATCTTCACCTCCCAGAACACCGCTGCTCAAACCGACATATCGACCTAAAGGTTGGCAACAAGCTGATACAGTCCTATCCAGCCAAGAAACCATCTTTCATTTCCTTCTTAAACTCAAAAAGCTATAAAATGTACAGCTAATAGCTGATCGAAAATGTCGAAATGTACCCCAAAACTACAATATTTCAACACTAGCAGAAAAACCCAAATTCAATTTCCCTGAATTCCCAACAAACAACACTAAAACTTCAATCTCGATCAAAAAAACCCAAGAAAGAATCCAACTGACACACACAAACAGAGTAGAAGTTCGTGAATATCAATCAACACTACACCCAGAAACCAGAAATGCCCAGAAACAGAAAATTCAATAACCCCACCTCTGTTTTCACAGCAACACCATAATGGGTTGAAAGAAAACACAACAGAGATACCAAAACGAAGTAGAAGAACTGCAGCTGACTAAGAAATGATCAATGTAGCTTGAAAATGAAGTAGGAGAATAGATCTTTCTCTTTGAACTGAATGCGGTTATTGAGAGAGAATTGCAACAGAAAATAAGCGATTCTTGAAGATATATATAGAAGGTTTTGGGGGGTTTTAGAGGGGACCCTGGCAGTTACTGTTTACAGAGAAGAGAAAGGTTCCACGGGTTGTTGTTTGTAGGCCCTCTCCCTATACTTCATATATTCTAAAATTGAGGTGCGTGCAAACTAGTTTAATACATCATAGTTAATAAGTTGGTGGAAAACTTAATCGAGATATGTGTAAATTAATTTTAGTTTTGTGGTGATTAAGATGGTGAAAAGTAATAGATAACTCATAAAATTAATCGAGGTGCTCACAATTGATAAGACACCATTGTTATATAAAAAAGAGTTGATGTAGAGTTAGTTTTCGTTCAAATTTGTATGTGTTAAAACATATATACTACATAATTACAAATATTTAGTATTTATCAACATGGGTTGTGGTGCACTGGTGGGAGTGCTTCACCCTTAACCATAGGTCTCGGGTTCGAGCCCTGGATATGGAGAAAATTCTGTTGGGTGCGCCACCCCCGAATGGGCCCTGCAGTGCGCGATCCGAATTTAGTCGGAGCTCCAATGTGAGCTCTGGACACCGGGTGGGAAACCAAAATAAAAAAATTACAAATATTTAATTAATAAGGAAATGAGGTGTTTGTTCGTTATATCTTGTCAATGTTTAAGTAACTCTTAAGAAACTCGTGGATTAGAACATCATTTAAATACAATTTGTTATAACTATAAAGATAGAATTAATTAAATAAAACTTCTAGTAAAGTTTTGCATTAAATAGAAGCATATCATAATCATAAGATGTGTAGCTTTGTTAAATGAATATGTGTATTGACTTTTATTTAATCATGTTTTTATTACGAAGAAGTCAACAAGTTGCATGTGGTCAACGTGTAGGGTTCTTTTTCTTTTTTATTTCCTTGTTCAATTTTAGAAGAAAAAAAATAGTGGAGTACTACACATAAAATATTTTACGTTCACTTAAAACAAAAAGAACCGCACTCCATAAAAAAGAGTAATAAAACAAATAAATTACATTTTATTTGAAGAATATTATTTTGAATGAATCACGTCTAATTTCTAAACACAAGTATAATATCTTAGAGATCAGTTTGCGTGCATACCTTAATTAATTTTATTGAGTATTTGCTATTTTTCACCTCTTGAAAAAAAAGGAGATTTTTTCTATACATATATATTGTTTTGGATTAGTTTGTTTTACATCTCGATTAATTTTATAAGATATTTATTATCTCACATATTAAAAAGAAATCACTTAATATTTCGATCTCCGCTGAATTTAAACTTGTTCTTTTTAAGTGCTACAATTATGATGTTTAGGCCTAGAAACTACTAAATGTGAGAGAAATGTACAAAATATATAAAATGGGTCAACGAGTTCGATGAACTAAGCTCCCGCTTAGTGGTAGAGTCATATATATGTTGACATTTCTTTGTCGAAAAATTATACTATTTAGCTAGGTAAAAATATTTTTTATATATAAATATCACATATTGACAGCTCTTGACTTCTACGTAATTTTATTTTTTATATTTTAGCATTTCTTAGTCGAAATTTTGACTCCATTACTGCTTTCATAATGTGCGAAATTTGAAGAAGAATTGAACTATAACAATCTATTGTACGCAACATTATTCTACATTTCAGTCAGAAGTTATTTATACAATAACTCTAAGGTTGACTTTACTGTGACAAAAAAATCAACAAAATTCCAAGGTTGACTTTAAAAAAATATATATTTTTAAGTTGAAAAGTGAAAAGAAAAAAAAAAAAGCAACATCTGACGTGGATTAATATTTTAGTTGAATAAGAATATGGCAAATGGTAAAATTTGTCATCTTGTATGTTTGTTGTTCTTATGGTGTAAACATAAAGAGCCATGTTGTTGTACAATCTGATTTATTTATAGAGCGATAAGTGTAATGATTTTTTTTTATAGTAATTTTGAATTTGAGTGATGAATATGAAAAATTGTTATTTTCTTCGAAAGGAGTGAAATAAAGTCCGCTTGGAAAAGAAAGGGGGGCAAGTATAACAATTTTGATATTGGTAACGTTCCGCTTAAATGAGCCTTTTATAATATGAGTTTGATTTCACGAAAAAATGAATCGAGTTCGTAATTTATTACAATGATTAATTTCGTTTTAAAAAAATATCTCCATCTATTTAGAATGCATTTATTTAAACTTCACCGACTCTGGAAGGGTCTCCACTGCATCTCTAATGTTTATTAAACCAGGATTTTGGCTACTCAATGAAAGAAGTGCAACTGCAATTCTATTTCCAACATTTCTCTGAAAGTGAATGAGCCCTGCGGGGAAAACAAATACATCTCCGGTATGTATGACTCTTGAAATTAATCGATTCTGAGGGTTAGAGGTAACAAATCCAATGTGTAATGAACCTTCGATGAGTACAAGCATTTCAGTGGCTCGAGGGTGAATATGTGGAGGGTTAACTCCATCGAGTGCATAGTCGATTCGAGCCATTGAAATTCCAAGAGTGTTGAGTCCTGGTAGTTGATCTACATCGACGAGAGTCATATTGATACCAGTTGGAGTTGTTTTGTTGCTTGGTATATTTAAACCACCATAGTAAAAATCATTGGCTTCTACTTGCATAGGATTCTTGCACATCAGACCACTTGGCATAACTAATAATTAAAAACGAAAGGAAAATTATTAGAGGTAGATTTAAGACAAGTTTTATAAGTTCAGTAAACATGTTATTTTTAGCTCGAATTATGTGAAAATATAAAAAATTTCTTAACATGTGTGGGTATAGCTATATGTCTATATCGACTACTCATTCTGAAATCTCACCTCTAGAAATACTATCTTTATATAAGTTCTAAAAATAGTTTTAACTTTTGTGAACTAATAAGACATATGCATGAATCTATCTTTCTGTACGTATATAATTAAAGTAGCATAGAGCACAATGCAATTTATTACACCATTAAGTCAAAATGATCATCTACAACAACAACTATCGTCTATAATAATTCTAATTCTTTAATCCATAATAACCAGTTGATATATACTAATATACTATCAGTATTTATAAGTTAAATCCGTTACATACATTAAAATTTGAGTGCTTACCCATGCTAGTACTATCTGCAAACGCAAAAGTCTTGCAAAGGGCCAACTTCAACTGCCAAACCAGAACAAAATAAGGTGAAAATCAAGCACATCAAGATGATATTATTTGCCATTTTTGCACAATAATATTGCAATGAAAAACAAGTTTGCAAGTATAATTAATTTAATTAAGAGGGAGGAGATTAAAACAAAATAAAGGTTTTGAAATTATGAGATGATGTGATGAATTCAGAGGCTATTTCTTTAAATAGAGTAGCTATGAAATCATGCTTCTTGAATTTACATAGATTAGTTAGAAATTAAAAAAGCTTTGCTAGTAATTTATGAATTAGCACCCTTTTGGTACAATAATTTCTTGATTAGTTTAGGTGATAAGCCCCCTTTGGCTGCACCAGTGGCCAACTAAGTAACAACTAATTAATTATAGATTATTAGAAAAAGTAAGCAAAATAAAGAAGTTTTAGTACTATTGATAGAGAAAGAGTTAAAATTACAATTTCATGCTATTGATTCATTTTTTAAAATTAGCTTCTACAAGTGTAGAGTTCTTGCAAGCCATGCCATTTACCTTCAATGCAATTATTAAAGTAGATTTATTAGTAAATGATCTAAACTATCTATAAGTTCATAAAAGAAAAAACTAGCTTTATTCATTTTTAATTAATTTTAAATGAGAAGTAATTATAATTTGATACATTCATAAAAAGCAAAAATAGTAAGTTGAAAGTATATTACCTGCTACGATAAATTAAAATATCTTGATAATATAAAAATATATGGTATTAATAATAAAAGTTAAATCCTACTTCTTCTTCTGTTTTCCTTTATGTCGAATTCACGACTTTTAATTAAGAATAAAGAAATCGTAATCATCCCACCGTAATTTATATTGAGAAATTCTACCTTTAATATTAATAAATATTGTTGATAGGAATGATCATAGGATTAAGGATTAATGGTACAGAATTTTATTGTGATTGAGCATTATCTATACATATAGTTTAAGTTTTATACACCGCTCTGTATAAATAATTTTTTTTTGAATAAGTTGGGAAAACTTAAATTAGGACTTCAATGTTGTAATAGTAGAAACTAGGAGTACTATCAAGGTAAATTCTTAGATTATACAGGTCCTTCTCCGGCAAAAAAAAACGAAACGAAATCTCCAGAACCGGGTTTCCGGGTCAAGAATTGTAGAAAGGTTACCGGAAACTCTGTAAATCAGCAAATCTTAGAGCTTCAATTTCTGGTAGAGAGAAAGAGAATCAATCGAATCAAAATGGGGGATTATCATTTTGTGTACAAAGATGTTGAAGGAGCATCAACACAATGGGATGATATACAGAGGAAGCTTGGAAATCTCCCTCCAAAAGCTCCTGTTTTTAAGCCCGACCCGTTTACACCTGGTGAGGATGAAGGTTCAAAGTCCAAAGACAAAGATTGGATCGATGAGAAGACTCAAGATGAGCTTGATGATCTTGAAGATGACCCAGATCTCAATGACGATCGCTTCCTTCAGGAATACAGGTATTTTACTTTGATTTGCTTTTGTTACTTGGAAAAAGATGGAGTATTTGGTGTTTGATTGAAACGGGTTATGAGTATAGATGATTTGGACCTTAATTGAAATGGGTTTGCAGCGGATTAGACGTTAGACAATTCATTTTTTTTTGTTTTGATAAACTGTGGTGTGGGCTAGTTTTCGTGCACCTCGACTAATTCCACTGGATTCCTGTCAGCTGAATTGAGGTGTATTTGATGGAATTAGCTATTTTTTTGCATTTGTGTTTTTAGTAGACACTTGTTTGACAGAGAGAATCAAGTAAAGGTTCTTCTTTTATTGAGTTTTTAGTATTAAAATTGTTATTTTGATGATGTTGTAGAGCCCTTGAAGTGTCAATCAAAAACTCAGCTATTACCTAGTTTGTGATGTGCTCTTTTACATCATAAAACTAACTACAGAAATTGTGGTTGTATATAAATGAGGAAACTGCACCCTTCGTGACGGCAAAGCCGATGTTATCATAGATTGCTGCCTTAATCCACTATAAGTTACAGAATTTGCACCTACATAAAATTTTCTAGGACATGCACACGTGTCTTGTTGTAATCGTTACAGTCCCCCATGTGATACTCCAATCACCCCATGAATTGGTTATTCCTAAACGAGTTCATGAACGATATAACGAACATACCTTGTCTCCATATTGGATCGAGAACAGGATCTGAATCAAATGGAATCCTAGGTACAGGCGAAGGTGGTAGGGATGAGAGAGCGAGCTGGTGGATTTAAAATTGGGAATACGATATTGATTTATGCTTCACCAGTTTGAGGTTATACACAAATAGTTTAAACTTTGTACCTTTTGAATGATATATCTTCCATTTGGAACACACCTTAAAAATTCACCACATAAGCATTTCTGAGTTGTCATCTAGATGTCTTGTTTTTATCAATGTAATAGCAACTTGGCAAGAATATAAAAGGCATAGCTCAAGCCATACCGCCAAGGGAAAAGGAAAATGAGCTATTTCAGTCCAGCAGAACAAATAAGATCCAACAGAACAGGCCTATACATGATTTGATGTACAATCAAAGTGGAATACCATTTGAATCACCGTCTTCTTTGCTTCTACAAAAAATGTAGCAATTTTGATGAATCATTTTCCATACTGTTTTCTTGTTATCAGTGGAAAGGCATCACATGTAGCTTCATAACTGGGGGGTGGGGGGGGGGGGGCAG
>NW_006239309.1:79450-150558 GCF_000226075.1 Solanum tuberosum | reverse complement strand
GTATATGATCTTTTCTCTTCCTAATAATATACTAAAAACATTGGACTAAAATAAGTGTTGTAAAATTAACTAGCTGAGAGTTGCCCATGAACTACTAGACAATATAAGCCGTCAATCCTACCCTATGGTATAATTTTTTTTTTTGGAAGTCATATACTGCTGCCTCGTTTTCCACGTGGTCAAATTCAATTTTACTTCGTTATCAGCTACAGAATGCAAACATGCACCTGCAATTAATGCTGTTCCAAATAAGTAAATAATGGAAGATAGTGAACAAATTTTTTTCCTAAATCAGTATTTGCATCATAAGGAAAAAGGACATCCAATTATGCTGATATAGTACTTACGTTTGCGTTGGTGATGAAATATTGTCATGTAGCTTGCAAGTTGACATGAAATTGAGCATCTCTTATATATCTTTCTTGTGTTGTTGTTGAAGGAAGAAGAGGATGGCCGAGATGAGAGAAGTTGCTAAGGTTGTGAGATTTGGATCAGTGATACCAATTTCTGGGTCAGATTTTGTGCGGGAGGTTTCCCAAGCTCCAGAAGACATCTGGGTGGTTGTGCTTCTGTATAAGGATGGGTAATTTATGTTTTCATCTCTTCAACAGTGAAGCAATCTTACATCAATGGTCTTGAGCTTCAAATATTTTTCATCTCTTCATTATTTTTTTCTCTCTTGTAGCTCTATGTCAGTAATTCTGATAGCACTTTATGCTCTTTGTAGATACTCAGGCTGCCAGATACTTTTGCAGTGCTTAGACGAACTAGCAACAAAATACCCTGTAACAAAATTTGTCAAAATTATCTCTACCGATTGCATTCCGAATTATCCAGATTGTAATCTTCCAACTGTTTTGGTGTACCACAATGGTGCATTGAAGTCAAATTATGTTGGACTTCATAGTTTTGGTCGGAGATGCACACCCGAAGGTATGATCCTCTTCTTCATAGCTGTTATCCCATTGCTACCCCAATCCTTCTCTTTCTTTTTCTTTTTTTTGTATGATTTAGTGAAATTGTTGACTTTCTGTCTCAACTTCCTTTTACTACTGTTTCGAGAGGTAGTAATTCGGTGAATTCACTTACAGTGTTGTGCCCGTTTCCATCTACTACCTGTATGAAGATTTTGTGTAGGCTGTTTATGCAGATGTTATATGGTAGTAAGCCACAATAGATGGCTTGTGTATAGAAGCAAATTCTTCTTTTCTGGGAATTCCTTTTAAGATCTTGTATACTTGCTGTAAAACTCGAGCATGGCCTTTTGTTTATTCTACATGGAATTAGGTCTCTATTCCTTGTTTTGTGAGAGTTGGTCCAGTGGCACCAAGAGTGCGTAGGTGGTGCTACTACTGAAATTAGCTCATACCTTCTGAAATTACTTCAAGAGTGTGGTAGCTATCAGCATGTTTCTCATGATAGTAGAACATAACCACACTAACCATCTTTTATTTTGGATTGTGTTAACTGTGGGGTGGGGGTGAACAGAAGCAGTTTCCTTTCTACTAGAATTCATGACAACAGCATCTACGCCTCAATCCCAAGCTAGTCTACACATGAATTCTCACTATCTATTTGACGCTATTTGAACTCGCTATATTTCAGTATTCAATAATTTGTGGCCTTTAACACCAGAAGCTCTCTACATTTCCTACTGACATACAAATATCTAAACAGGTTAAAAAGATTTCTAGCAACACTGGACCTAATATAAGCATATGATCATGACTAAGCCTTAACTCCAACTAGTCAGTAGGGCATATGTGGATCTTTTGCTTCCATTAACTTAACTTTTGCAAAATTCTGCACGGATGCTAGACATAATAGGGTCTTTGAGACAACTTCATTCCTTGTTATTTTAAGTCTATCTCGGCCTCTTTTAATACCTTCAATCAGTACTGACCGGTGCATTTGGAGATCTGTGTATGACCTGATCAACCTATCTCAAGTGACGTTTTATCATCCTAGATGTGTGATACTTGCACCTTCTCTTGTATGCAGTCATTTTTTTATCTTGTGTAATCTTGTATGATCGTTCATCTTAATTTCAGCTTCACTCATCTAAGGTACACCATTATGTTCACTATTATAATGCTTCTACTAGAATTCAAGAATGAAAAGGTAATTAGTCAACTGTTTTATCGTAAAACGAAAGGCTATCTATCTCTCTTTCATGATCCAGCTATTGCAGACTTGGCATGTTGTGCTGTTTTTCAATTTATATATGACTTATATAAGTTCCTTTGCATTCTCTCTACGATATATGAGCTGGTGCCAAGTACTTTGTTATATGTTCTCTACTCTCTGCTGGCCCGCTCTCATAGATCTGCATTCCTTTACTTCAGGTGTTGCATTGACACTCTGCCAGTCAGATCCTGTTCTAAACGATGGGCGTAGTAAGAAGGAACAGTCCCGAGAAGCTGTGCTGGATGGAGTAAGGAAAAGGTTCCTCGAGAAGGTTGTTGCACAGCATGAAGATGATGATGGATCTTCTAGTGATTAGTCCTGAAATTTTGTTTGTATCTTTTTTAGTTTGATGGAATATTTATGTTTTCCAGTGATACTTCTGATGCACCTTTGTTCTTTCATTTTCGGTTTTCCCCCTGCTAAACCACTATGTACGTTTCATATATGTGAAATATTCTCAAGTTAGATTTGTTCAATGAAAATGTGATTTTTGCACTATGTTATTTTTCGAAATTATTTCTGTCAAATCCTATAAACATATTATCTGGTTTTCGATGGCTTCCATCCCAATTGTTTAAATGCTGGGACAAAATTGAGCGGATTTCTTAACATAAATACAGAGCTTTGACCCCAAAACCGGTCATTGAGTTCTGCTGAACCTGTAATTAAAACTCTAGCTCTGCGGTGGACAAGTCCTCCATTTGTCCATACGAAGTATTAAAGAATAACACAATAAGTCTTTTGGACCATTTCCTTTTGTCCTAAGCCGGCTAACTTCTTTCTGCAAATGACAGCTACTCATTATCAAAGTCTTCATGTGTGCTTGGACGGCCCTTTAGAATATTTTCCAAAAAGAACTTTTGCATGCATGAAGAATTTCCTCTCTATATAAGGAGACTATCTTTTCAATCACTTCATCCCACAGAAATAAACATCTTTCTTCTCTTCCAATATTTGGTTCTCCTAGCTTCTGTTCTTTAGTTCTTGAAATGGCTAAGCACTTTCTCCTGCTGAATCTAATAGCAGTACTAAGTTTCTGCTGTGTTGTGTTAGCTTTTGAGCCAAGTCCATTGCAAGATTTCTGTGTGGCTGATCCTGCTGGCACAGGTATTGCAAACCAGTAAATCGCGATAAGAATTTCATTTGAAACTTGTGGCCTTATACATGTCATAATACTTGTGTGGTGATAACTGATAACACTTTCTTATTTAGGGTAAATTGAGAAGTGTAAAGCTATTTGTTTCCAAATTTAGAAGTTCCTTTCTTTTTTGAAGGACTAAAAAGGAAAGTGTGTTATATAAACTAGAACGAAGCTAAGGGAGTATTATATTAAGACTAGGAGATGAATGATTTGATGAATTTTCTTACTGTGTTTTTTCAGCTAAGGTGAATGGCTTAGCTTGCAAAGATCCCAAGTCTGTTGGAGCAGAGGACTTTTTCTTCAGTGGCCTACATTTGGCTGGAAACACATCAAACACTTTTGGCTCTAAGGTCACTCCTGCCAATGTAGCTCAAATTCCAGGACTGAACACTCTAGGTATCTCACTGGCACGCGTCGACTATGCACCATGGGGAATTAATCCTCCTCACACTCACCCAAGAGCTACTGAGATAGTCACAGTCCTTGAAGGTTTTCTTCAAGTTGGTTTTGTAACTTCAAATCCTGAAAATCGCCATATTACTAAGGTCCTTAAAAAAGGCGATGTGTTTGTTTTCCCAATTGGACTTGTTCACTACCAACGCAACGTGGGAAAAGGAAATGCTGTTGCTATTGCTGCTTTGAGTAGTCAGAATCCTGGTGTTATAAGCATTGCTAATGCAGTTTTCGGATCTGAACCAGCTATAGCAACAGATATTCTTGCCAAAGCTTTTCAAGTTGATGCCACTGTTGTTGCTCAGATACAATCAAAATTTTAAGCAGCAAGTTTACTTACAAACAGACCTGAGTTGACAGCATTTTGTTTTTCGTATGTGGTGATGATGGAGTGAGACGTTTATTTGTTTACTGTGTGATGATTTGTTTATTCTAGAGGTTTTATATTGTATGTACTTCAATATATTCATTCTTCAGTTAATTTCTTGAAAGTTAAAGCTGTTACTATGTGAATGGACCAAAATTTTGTGATGAGATGATTCAGTAGAAAAAGTAGAGACGGAATGCAAGTAATGATCCTTTTGAGGAACTATAGTAAGTTGAGTTACTCGAACTTTTCACATATCAAGAAACGAATTTGTTAGTTTCTAATCCAAACAGTGAACTCTAACGCAGCTCTTTGAAATCAGTTAATAGAAATCATTAGACATCAAGAACCACTACACTAAACTCTTAACTGATAAAAGAACTCGAACCAATTATATACATGAATGGCTAGGTAAAATGTATTTAAAACTGCCTGTAGCTTGCTCCAGATGACATGAGCTGAGTAAAAATAAGCATAACCAGATTGGTGTTATCGCTCGATGATGAGTAACTTCTATTATAAGATAACATCTTTTCCTGTGTAGTCTTCATGACACCAGATTCCTTCTGCAACAAACTGTACCATAATTAATGTGAAAAACTTAAGTATACATCAACATGACTTGAATTGCAACATCGTTAAATAGTTCAATAAAATGATTTAAAAGGTAAATGCCTACTGTCTTCATGACTTAGACTTGCGTACTGAAATCACATCATAAAAAATTATTAAACGCAACTGATTCAAAGTCTTTTAGACAAGGTGACATTTGTCTTAAAGAGTGTTCATGAACTCTTGTATAATATTCTTTCCCAGATTTATTGCCAAATAACAGATTGAGGTGTTCCTGATATGACTTATGATATCATAGGTAGCTTTGTAAATCAAAAGGCCTAAACTGGAATTAGACTCATAAACTAGCTAGGATGCTGTATTATTACACTTTAACTTTAGCATTCTCTGTAATTCTTTACTGCAATATAATCTGTGATAAATGCATGTTGAGATGTTCAAAGAGCTTGGTTTCAATTTGTCTGTGAAAGGATACATCGTGAGTCATATGGTACGTTGGTATCGTTGTTTTATGTGTCTGGGACATAGGCACTAAAGGACTACTGGCTGGAAAAATGTGAATAACCAGTGAAAGGGGATAGACTGGAAAAGAAATATAATTTTATATAAGTAATTGTTTGCCAAATCTAGTTAATGAGTTCTGTTGAAACGATAGTTAAAACTCTAGCTCCGCCCTGTGAACAAATCCTCCATTTGTCCATCCAAGGTATTCAAAAATCACACTTATTATCCTTAAAATATTAGTCTTTTGGACCATTTCCTTTGTCCTAAGCCGGCTAACTTTTTTCTGCAAATGATGTCATATCACTGCCAATGACAGCTACTCATTGTCAAAGTCTTCATGTGTGCTTGGACGGCTCTTCACAATATTTTCAAAGAAGACACAAATTACTCACTAAAACTCGTAGCACTTTTGTATGCATGAAGCATTTTCTCTCTTCTATATAAGGAGACTATCTTATCAATCACTTCATCCCACAAAAAGAAAAACATCTTTCTTCTCTTCAAATAGTTGCTTCTCCTAGCTTTTGTTCTTTAGTTCTTGAAATGGCTAAGCATTTTCTCCTGCTGAATCTAATAGCAGTAGTAAGTTTCTGCTGTGTTGTGATAGCTTTTGAGCCAAGTCCAATGCAAGATTTCTGTGTGGCCGATCCTACTAGCACAGGTATTGCAAATCAGTAAATCGCGATTGTATCTCATTTTTAACTCTTATGTTCTCCCTCTATTCTAATTTATGTGACATAGTTTGAATCAATATGGAGTTTAAGAAAAAAATAAAAACATTTGAAACATGTCATAACATTTGTGCAGTTAAAACAACTTCTCATGAAGTGTAACAGGAGAAGTTTTGTTTCCAAATTTAGAAGTGTGTCATTATTTTCGGAACAAAAGAAGAAAGGAAAAATGTGTCAGATAAACTGGAATTCATGGAATATTATATTAGGACTAGAAGATCAGTAATTAATGAGTTTGCTCACTGTATTTTATGTTCCTATTGTTTCAGTTAAGGTAAATGGCTTATCTTGCAAAGATCCCAAGTCTGTTATCGCAGAGGACTTCTTTTTCAGTGGCCTACATTTATCTGGAAACACATCTAACACTTTTGGCTCTAAGGTCACTCCAGCCAATGTAGCTCAAATACCAGGAGTGAACACTCTTGGCATCTCACTGGCACGCGTAGACTATGCACCATGGGGAATCAACCCTCCTCACACTCACCCAAGAGCTACTGAGATACTCACAGTCCTTGAAGGTTTTCTTCAAGTTGGTTTTGTAACTTCAAATCCTGAAAATCGCCATATTACTAAGGTCCTTAAAAAAGGTGATGTGTTTGTTTTTCCAATTGGACTTGTTCACTACCAACGCAACGTGGGAAATGGAAATGCTGTTGCTTTTGCTGCTTTGAGTAGTCAGAATCCTGGTGTTATAAGCGTTGCTAATGCAGTTTTCGGATCAGAACCAACTATAGCAACAGATATTCTTGCCAAGGCTTTTCAAGTTGATGCCACTGTTGTTGCTCAGATACAATCAAAATTTTAAGCAGCAAGTTTACTTACAAACAGACCTGAGTTGACAGCATTTGTTTTTCGTGTGTGGTGATAATGGAGTGAGACGTTTATTTGTCTACTGTGTGATGATTTGTTTATTCTAGAGGTTTTATATTGTATGTACTTCAATATATTCATTCTTCAGTTAATTTCTTGAAAGTTAAAGTTGTTACTATGTGAATGGACCAAAATTTTGTGATGAGATGATTCAGTAGAAAAAGTAGAGACAATGCAAGTAATGATCCTTTTGAGGAACTATAGTAAGTTGAGTTACTTGAACTTTTCACATATCAAGAAACGAATTTGTTAGTTTCTAATCCAAACAGTGAACTTTAATGCAGCTCTTTGAAATCAGTTAATAGAAATTATTAGACATCAAGAACCACTACACTAAACTATTAACTGATAAAAGAACTTGAACTAATTATATACACAATTGGCTAGGTAAAATGTATTTTAAACTGCCTTTAGATTGCTCCAGATGACATGAGCTGAGTATAAATAAGCATAACCAGATTTGTGTTATCGCTCAATGATGAGTAACTTCTGTTATAAGATAACATATTTTCCTGTGTAGTCTTCATGACATCAGATGCCTTCTGCAACAAGCTCTACCATATTTAATGTGAAAAATTTAAGTATATATCAACATGACTAGAATCGCAACATAGTTTAAATAGTTCAACCAAATCATTTAAAAGGTAATGCCTACTGCCTTCTTGACCTATACTTGCGTACTGAAATCACATCATAAAAATTTAGTAAACGCGACTGATTCAAAATCTTTTTGACTAGGTAACATTTGTCATATAAGGAGTGTTCATGAACTTTTCTATAGTATTCTTGCCCAGATTTATTGCCAAATAACAGATTGAGGTGTTTCTGATATGACTTGTGATATCATAAGTAGTTTTGTAACTCAAAAGGCCTAAACTGGAATTAGAATCATAAACTATCTAGGATGCTGCATTATTACTCTCTAACTTTAGCATTCTCCGTTATTCTGTTAACCGCAATATAATCTGTGAAAAATGCATGTTGAGGTGTTCTAAGAGCTTGGTTTCAATTTGTATATGAAAGGATACATCATGATTCATATGGTATGTTTGTATCATAGTTGTATGTGTTCGGGGCATAGACACTACAGCACTACTGGCTGGAAAAATGTGAATAACCAGTGAAAGGGGATAGAGTGGAAAGGAATATTATTTTATAGAAGTAATTTTTTGCCAAAGCTAGTTAATGAGTTCTATTGAACCCGTAATTAAAACTCTAGCTTCTCCCTGTGAACAATCCTCCATTTGACCAGGTATTCAAAAATCACATTTATTATCCTTAAAAGTTAGTCTTTTGGACCATTTCCTTTGTCCTAAGCCGGCTAACTTCTTATTCTTGTCTTATCACTACAAATGACAGCTACTCATTGTCAAATTCTTCATGTGTGCTTGGACGGCTCTTCACAATATTTTCAAAAAATACACAAATTACTCACTAATACTCCAAACATACCTGAAGCACTTCCTCTCTTCTATATAAGGAGACTATCTTATCAATCACTTCATCCCACAAAAAGGAAAGCATCTTTCTTCTCTTCTAATATTTGCTTCTCCTAGCTTTTGTTCTTTAGTTCTTGAAATGGCTAAGCACTTTCTCCTGCTGAATCTAATAGCAGTACTAAGTTTCTGCTGTGTTGTGTTAGCTTTTGAGCCAAGTCCAATGCAAGATTTCTGTGTGGCGGATCCTATTAGCACAGGTATTGCAAATCAGTAAATAGCGATCTGTATCTCATTTTTAACTCTTATATTCTCCCTCTATTCTAATTTATGTGACGTAGTTTGAATCAACATGGAGTTTAAGAAAAAAATAAAAACATTTGAAACATGTCATAACATTTGTGCAGTTAAAACAACTTCTCATGAAGTGTAACAGGAGAAGTTTTGTTTCCAAATTTAGAAGTGTGTCATTATTTTTGGAACAAATGAAGAAAGGAAAAATGTGTTGCATAAACTGGAATACATGGAATATTATATTAGGACTAGAAGATCAGTAATTAATGAGTTTGCTCACTGTATTTTATGTTCCTATTGTTTCAGTTAAGGTAAATGGCTTATCTTGCAAAGATCCCAAGTCTGTTATCGCAGAGGACTTCTTCTTCAGTGGCCTACATTTAGCTGGAAACACATCTAACACTTTTGGCTCTAAGGTCACTCCAGCCAATGTAGCTCAAATTCCAGGACTGAACACTCTAGGTATCTCACTGGCACGCGTAGACTATGCACCATGGGGAATTAATCCTCCTCACACTCACCCAAGAGCTACTGAGATAGTCACAGTCCTTGAAGGTTCTCTTCAAGTTGGTTTTGTAACTTCAAATCCTGAAAATCACCATATTACTAAGGTCCTTAAAAAAGGCGATGTGTTTGTTTTTCCAATTGGACTTGTTCACTACCAACGCAACGTGGGAAATGGAAATGCTGTTGCTATTGCTGCTTTGAGTAGTCAGAATCCTGGTGTTATAAGCATTGCCAATGCAGTTTTCGGATCAGAACCAGCTATAGCAACAGATATTCTTGCCAAGGCTTTTCAAGTTGATGCCACTGTTGTTGGTCAGATACAATCAAAATTTTAAGCAGAAAGTTTACTTACAAACAGACCTATGGAAGCTTGAGAGCATTTGTTTCTTGTGTGCGTGATAAAGGAGTGAGATCTTTATTCATTTACTGAGTGATTCGTTAACAGATAATCACTAGAGGAATATCTGTATCAATTTATTTGTTCTAGAGCTTTTGTGTTGTATGCACTTTGATTTCATTCTTCACTTAATTTCTTGAAAGTAAAAAGTTTATTGGTATGTGAATGGCCCAAAATGTTGTGATGAGATGATTAACTAGAAAAAGCAGATACAATACAAGTACTGATCCTTTTGAGGAACTATAGCAAGTTTGAGTCACTCGAACTTTTCATATGTCAAGAACCAAATTTGTCAATATTCTAATCAGCTAGGACAATCACCGCGGTCACCTCAAAATCAGCCTAATATCCAAACAGTGAACTCCAACACAGCCCTCTGACATCAATTAATAGAGAGTAACTTTTGTTATAAGATAACATCTTGTCCATTGTTGTGTAGTCTTCATGACATCAGATGCCTTCTGCAATAAACTGTACCATAGTTAATGTGAAAAATTAAGTTTCTATCAACATGATTTGAATTGCAACATCGTTTAAATTAGTTCAACCAAATTATTCAAAAGGTAATATCTACAGTCTTCATGACTTATACTTGTGTACTCATGAAATCAAATCATGAAAAAATACTAAACGCGAGTGATTCAAAATCTTTTTGACATTGTAACATTTGTCCTAAATAGTTTGCATGAACTCTTGTACAGTATTCTTGACCAGCTTTATTGCCAAATAACAGATTAAGCTTCAATTTTATATGATGACCAGAACTGACATACTATTCCTGATATGACTTGTGATATCATAGGTAGTTCTGTAACTCAAAAGGCCTAAACTGGAATTATAGTCATAAAACTAGGAAACTGTATTATCACAGTCTCTATATTTACCATTCTCCGTAATTCCTTACCGCAATATAATCTGTGATAAATGTGTGTTGAGATGTTCAAAGAGCTTGGTTTCAATTTTTCTGTGAAAGGATACATCATGATTCATATGGTACTACATTGGTATCTTTGTTTAATGTGTCGTCAGCATAGGCACTACAGCATTACTGGTTGGAGAAGTGCAAATAACGAGTGAATGGAGTCAGACAGAGTGGATAAGGGAAACTTAATTTTATAGAAATATTTTTTTTGCCAAAGTTTGTTAATGAGTTCTGCTGAACCCATAATAAGAACTCTAGCTCCGCCTCCATGAACAATTCCTCCATTTGTCCATCTGAGATATTCAAGAATCACATTTATTATCCTTAAGAAATAGTCTTTTAGACCATTTCCTTTTGTCCTGAGCCAGCTAACCTCTTATTCTTGACTTGTTTCTGCAAATGACAGCTAATTGTTGTCAAAGTCTTCATGTGTGCTTGGGCGGCCCTTCATAATCTTTTCAAAAAGACACAAATTACTCACCAAAACTCAAAGTATCTTTGCATGCATGGACTCTTTCTTCTCTTCTATATAAGAAAACATCCTCCTTCTCTTCCAATATTTTCCCATCACTCTTGCTTCTGCTAGTTCGGAACTGAGACATAGTTAATATTGTTGTTTTGCTTCTTTTCTTTAGTTCTTGAAATGGCTAAGCACTTTCTCCTGCTAAATCTGATAGTCGTAAGTTTCTGCTGTGCTGTGTTAGCTTTTGAGTCAAGTCCAATGCAAGATTTCTGCGTGGCCGATCCTGCTAGCACAGGTATTGTAAAACAGTAAATCGCGATAAGAACCTCATTTTCCTGTTATATACTCCCTTTGTGCCAATTTATCTGACATAGTTTGAGTCGGCGCAAAGTTTATTTTAGAAAAATATAAAGACCTTTGAAACTTGTGAACTTAAATAGTTTAAGAGCTTCTCATTAAGGCCAAAGAAGAAGTGTAAAGACAGTCGTTTTCAAATTTAGAATTGTGTCGTTCTTTGGAATACTAAAAAGAAAAGTGTGTCATATAAACTTGAATGAAGCTGAGGGAGTATTATGTTAGGACTAGAAGATCAATGATTTGATGAGTCTACTCATTGCATTTTTCCCATTGTTTCAGTTAAGGTAAATGGCTTAGCTTGCAAAGATCCCAAGTCTGTTATCTCAGAGGACTTTTTCTTCAGTGGCCTACATTTGGCTGGAAACACATCAAACACTTTTGGGTCTAAGGTAACTCGTGTTAATGCGACTCAAATACCAGGACTGAACACTCTAGGTATCTCACTGGCACGCGTAGATTATGCACCATGGGGAGTTAATCCTCCTCACACTCACCCAAGAGCCACTGAAATATTCACAGTCCTTGAAGGTTCTCTTCAAGTTGGTTTTGTAACTTCAAATCCTGAAAATCGCCTTATTACTAAAGTCCTTAAAAAAGGCGATGTGTTTGTTTTTCCTATTGGACTTGTTCACTACCAACGCAATGTGGGATATGGAAATGCTGTTGCTGTTGCTGCTTTGAGTAGTCAAAATCCTGGTGTTATAAGCATTGCTAATGCAGTTTTCGGATCAGAACCAGCTATAGCAACAGATATTCTTGCCAAGGCTTTTCAAGTTGATGAAACTGTGGTTGCTCAGATACAATCAAAGTTCTAAAGCAACAGCAAATATGGAAATTTCAAAAGTGTGTTATTTGTCGCTTAGTTTGGTTGTATTAATTTTGTATGTACAATTGTTTGATTCAATAGCTTGAAATTGTAATAGTACTATTGTGAATTAAACATTAGCTTTGATCAAAGAAAAAAAAACTAACCCATCACCTTAACGGTGTGGGGGGTTAGGCTTGACCCCTACCATGTATATGACATCCAAAAAGTTACAAACGCAGAGGGGGATATGGACCTAGCTTCTTATAGAGAACGAGGGTAGAAACTAAACAATCTGCAGAAAGGCTAAAATGATGTGGTACTGTCTCAAATTAATTTAGCAAGTAAACACTTAGAATGTGTACTATGGACCAAAATGAACTATCTTTGCTATGTTCATGTCTCAAAATTTCACCACCAGACAACAAATGGAGGTTTTCTTGTCTCAAAATACATTTTGCCCAACATTATCAAATGGGACTCTTGAAGGTCAAGATATGCTGCAAAGTCGCTAAAGTAAAAAACTCATTGAGCAGAATAAGCTATGAATCAAAGGAAGACACTATTCTTCTCACAGCAAAAAGAACACTCACATTGCTCATATAGAAACCATAAGTACCACTGTTTGTGAGATAATCACTGCCAAGATATGTATATATAGAAATAGTAAAAATTACTTCTTTTTAGAGGAAACTTAAAACAACTAAATTGATTTGGCTATGACAACTATCTAGAAGGAAGAATCATATTCCAGATACAAATGACACCATAATCATGCTTCTGCTAGTTTTAATCGTGGGACAATGTTCATTGATTGGAGCTCCTGAAATAGGAGTTTGCATGCATAAGGCAACTTCATCGTAGATATATTTTCCCCGTTCTTGCACATAGAACAAATGCCAGTCTTCAGCTTGTAGTTGTAATACCCCAATAAACCACATTTTCGGCAAACCTGAACCTCGAATGGGTCACTGGAAATCATCAAGCGCTCGTATATCAACATACTGGCACCATATGCAATCAAACAATCACGTTCCATTTCTCCCACACGTAAACCTCCATTTCTACTCCTTCCTTCGGTAGGTTGTCTTGTCATCATAACACGAGGCCCACTCCCACGAGCATGCATTTTATCTAGGACCATGTGTTTCAGCTTTTGATAATATATTGGCCCCATGAAGATGTATGCTTGTAGTGGCATACCAGTAATGCCTGAATAAATAAAATCCTTGCCATTGTAGCTAAATCCATGCTTTACCAGAGTTTCACTGATAGAATCAACTGTGTCTGCATGACCACTGGGTTCTCCGAAAGCACTCCCGTAATGAAACCTACCACATGAAACTCCAGCTTTACTTCCAAGGAGCTCAATCATCTTTCCCACTGTCATTCGGCTTGGAAATCCGTGAGGATTCATAATAAGATCAGGGCAAATGCCACGTTCAGAAAATGGAAAATCTTCCTGTTGTACAATGGTGCCACAGACTCCTTTCTGCCCATGTCTACTACTAAATTTGTCACCAATCTCAGGCCTACGGGTATGACGGATCATAAATTTGATGCTTAAATTGTTGTTTCTATCAGAATAAAGAGCCACTCTATCAACAACAGCTGTCTCCCCTTCAGGACCTTTATAAGTTTGTCTACTTGTCTTGTATGCACTATCTGGCAAACCCATAGGAGACGTGATTGGAGTCCTCGTGACTGTAGGGGACTCCTTGTTGATATAGATATCATGATTTCGAATAGTTTCTCCTGGAGCAGCCATTCCATCATCATCCAGAATTTGCATCTTATCAGCTTCAAATCCTTGACGCTGTGGTTTAATTATTCTATCCGATGTGCCATTCTCATACTTCTGACATATGGCTGAATATTTTTTCATCACTATGCAACGCCCAAAACCTCGATCTAAAGAAGACTTGTTCATTACTATTGCATCCTCAATGTCATAGCCACTATAACTCATCACAGCAACAGTCGCATTCTGACCAGCCCCTAGTTTATCATACCCAACCAGCTCGATCGTTCTTGTAGTCAGTAAAGGGCGTTGAGGATACACCAAAAGGTAGAGCAAACCATCCATCCGATTCAACTGGTTATAGGCAATGTTTCCCATAGCTTGCTTACCCATAGCACACTGATAGGTATTCCTGGGGGACTGATTGTGATGAGGATAAGGTATCAAACCAGCACAAACACCTAAGATTGTGAAAGGCTCAATCTCAATATGTGTTGTCTCTGGTGTCGCCTCCTTTTCGTATAGAGCAATCTGAGAAACATGCATTATTGCAGTCAGTTCTAGCGTAATTAATACTCTTTAACATAAAATGCACTTATCATTTGCTTGACACGGACCAATGTGTTGTTCTCCTCGTTGACATCAAGATACTCTATCAAACCATCCTTTAGAAAGCTGTCGAAGTCACGCACACCATCCTTCAATAAAAAAAATCAGATCAGATGTGGACCTGACATGAAAACATACAGCTCAGAAGTAAGAACCAGGTAAGATGAGTACCCTCAACTCTCTCATGTGGTGCTCTTTGATCCTGGAAACACCTTTGTCAGCAATGACAAGCGGACGACAAACACGTCCACCATCTGAAGCAATGTAGACACAGCGCTGCAAGAGATTTCCTCCGACTTATATATAATCATTCAAATCATATTTCAAATGATAAAAGCAAAGAGGAAAAATGCAAATATTTTGCTAACAGCACTATGGTGGAGCAATGCTAACCAAAAACTACC
The DNA here is from genome assembly GCF_000226075.1 of Solanum tuberosum. Lineage (NCBI taxonomy): Eukaryota > Viridiplantae > Streptophyta > Magnoliopsida > Solanales > Solanaceae > Solanum > Solanum tuberosum. The sequence continues at coordinate 135,797 of NW_006239309.1, read as the reverse complement.
AGAGATATAAGAATTGTCTATAAGGCTCTGAATCCAGTCTTCATCCTGACAGCTTGAACCAAAAGGGATTCAACCCCAGCATAGGTAGTTTTATCAAGTGACAAAATCAATACTAGGACGGAGATGCAAAAGAACCAACTGTCAAATTACCTGCTTTTCGTTCACGAAAATGCTTACAAACTCCCCAATTTTACCAGCCCTCCGTAGCCTCCTCATTGCATTAGCAAATCGCTGATTAAAAGAACAGATTATTGGTGAAAGGTAAACAACAAGCCTAACTTCAGATGCAGAAATTTGAGAAAAATAGTTGTTCCACTTCGAACATACCTGAGGACTCTTGTGCTTGCCTAGAATAAGTCCATTTAATGTGATAAGATAGGAAGTTGGCATGTGAAGTTCTTCTGGCGAAAGTTGTTCCAAGTCCTCAACACCCAAGCAGTAGCACTGTTCCACATGTCACAGAAATGGAACTTTACTAATTGAAACTAGCACAAACTGAAAAGTTGGATTTTTCTATCGCTATTAACGCAAAATACAACACAATAGGAAGTTAACTATCTCTTAAGGAGATGATGACAGTTTCACTTTCTTTGAGCTCACCTTTTCAACATGACCCTTAGCAACTCTCTACGAATTACGAAGACTAACATGAAGCAAGGAAAGTATGATTCTCCTCATTCTTGACTATACATTTCGGTCCATTTAGACCTGTCACATTCCAATATCCGAGACTACAATTTCTCAACATTTTCTACTAGCATACAATTCCAAAGTTATCAATATCATAGTACCAATGCAATCCCTCAATAAGTATAGCATGCAGAGCCTGTGATACCAACAAGTTTCATCATGTTGATCCTAAGTGCAAAACTGTTTTTAAAGCATAGAAAGTATGATAAGGAAAATACAAAGATATGTGAAATCATTACAGAGCACAAGATTACAATCAGCAAATTGCATTTAGGAGATTATAACCCCATCAAATCCCGCAGGGAAAATTTCAACAATTAACAAGCTCCTAGTCACATAGAAGAAATTATCATCCCCGTGCTTTTTCTTTTGATTGATTTTTTCTCAAGGAGACAATCAAACTAAGATAAGAAGAATTAGATTGCTATGCTATATCTAGATTACACATGAGACTATTCCCATAATTAGAAATCCTAAGGATAAAACTTTTCATATTCTCATCTAGAAATCCTACATAAGGAGCTGTCTTTATGTTGTTTTCACCAGTTCAATTAGCGTTTTAACTTTTTCATCACTTGTTTCTCCTACGAAAAACAAACATTACATTCCACAGGTAGATTAGTTTACAACAAATAGTGTGTGTAGGCAGACCTTACCCCTACCTCGGAAGGTAGAAAGGTTGTTTCAGATAGACCCTCGGCTCAAGTAAAAGCACTTCAAAGCAATTCGAAAAAAGAAAATAACGGGAGTGAAGAAGCAACAAAGTACTAAAGAAATCATGACAGAACATTCTTAAAAAGGTACAGTAACTATAACACAGGTAGATTAGTTTAATATAAAAATTTATGTAGTAATATGGTCAAAACATTGGGATCGAAAGATTAACAAGAAACAATCACATTCCTGGGCTTCCTTGTTTCCATGAAAGCTTCTAAACATAATCCTCCACTTCTGGTTTTAACTTTTATAATGATCATAGGCCGCTTGTGATTTTGAGATCTATAATATCAAGTGTAAAAGCTCAGAGTTAAGAAATAACCAAATAAAAATTCAGGATACTACTTGTCCGACTTCATTACACTTAAATATCAAGCAGTAGGAACATAAATAATAGAAACTGTACCAAAGACATGATTGGGCGCTCATCCTCATCCGTCGTAACATGAGTCATCAAGGCCAAGTTTTTCACCAATCCACAAGCTTCACCTTCTGGTGTGTCACAAGGGCAAAGCATGCCAAACTGGCTAGGTTGCAGTGCTCTAGGACCACTAACTTTTCTAGACTTTTCGAATTGCGGTGAGATCTTTGTCATGTGACCCAATGATCCAATGTATGATAGCCTAGCAACAACCTGAGTCATACCCTTCCTGTGCATCCTAAATCGTTTAACATCCCAATTGCCTGTAGATAGGGTTCTCTCCAGGCCCATAGTAATACTATCTTTGACTATGTATTGAGAAATGTCCAAACGGCTGGAGCGACTTGGCCTGGCTAGAAGAGTATCGATTGTCCTCCTAGCTTCATCATTCATCGTCTTGAACAAATCTTCAAAAAGGAGAGATAGTAGCTGACCGGAGAGCTCCAATCTCTTGTTCCCCACATAGTCCTTGTCATCCATTGCATCCTTGTTTAAGATTGCTTCCATCATGCGCCTCATCATTACTGCAACATATATGCATTTTTTGCGGAAATTATGTTGATGGACTGGAACATTTGCAAGAAATATGTCACGAAGAATACTCAAAGCTCGGGCTCCCTTCTCAACTGGGCCAGTAGAATATGAAGGCATTTTAAGCATCTTGTCACTCTCGAGGAACTCCAGTGCTTGATGTTGTGTATACAACTTGAGATCTGCACACTCCTCGATTGATGGCAAAAGCAGAGCACTAAACCGAGGATCTCTTCCTATCATTTGCACAACCTCTTGATCGCTCTCCATTCCCATGGCCTTCATGACAACCATTATGGGGACCTTGGTTTTGAACATATTCAACTCTAAGTATACCTTTTCTTTCTCCATTTTTATAATTGTTTTGCTCTTTGTTTTTTCTGTGCTGCTGGTAACAGATGCTTGTACAGAACCTTTTTTATCTGTATCAATGATTATCCTGTTCTTCGAGAGCTGCTCTTGAATTAAAATTACCTTCTCAGTGCCTTTGATTACAAAATATCCTCCAGGATCAAGTGGGCATTCTCCAAGTCTTGCTAGTTCATCTTCATCTTTACCATATAGCACGCAACAACTGCTTCTAAGCATAATTGGCATCCTTCCAATGATAACATTCTTCTTTGTTGACACTGATGTTTGCCCATGACTTCCAGTCGTGTATTCAATGGTGACATAAATTGGTGCCGCATAGGTACGGTCAGATAGTCGGCATTTCTGTGGACATAATTTCTCAGTTACAGCATCAAAAACCATTGACGGTTCACCAATGTGGACATCCCTGTACCTAAGATAAATATTGGGGTCCAATATTGATCTAATCTCCTGATTCGCTCGGACAATCTTCTTTATTTCCGTCCTAACAAAATAATTGAAGGAGTCCAAGTGTTGCTTCACCAAACCTCTCACCTTTAGGAATTCTGGAACAAGTTGATACTTGTCCACCAAATTCTTAATGGGAGAAGCAAGGTGCTGCTTGTCAATTCCCTGGTTTGAGTCCTCTGTCGTATTGGACATGGTAGAATCATAACCCATACCTCCTGCCAATTAATTTTCCAGCTGAACAAAGACAGAAATAATGAGATTGTAGCAGGAGCAAGGATGGGAGTCAAAACAATGCAATATGATTTCTTTTCCCCTGCCATAACAAGGTATAAAGCACAATTAGTGGGGGGGACTAATTTAAGAGCAATTTTACACAAATATACAAGTAGAACTATTAACCATCACTAGCAGCGTGTATCCAGAAAGTGACATGTTTATGTAATGAGAAAGATGCAGGTATACATACACAAGTACGAGTGGCAGTTCCCTTACAAATTTCTGTTTTATTCCGACCACATTTCAAGAATAAAGCTTCGTAGCTGGCCATTCCCACACAGTATCATTTAGAGAAGCATAGGAACTTTTTAAGTATATAGCAAACCATAGTATTTGTTTCCATCTATCCGCATTCTACCATCTAGAAATCAACACAAGTACACAAAAGAAAAATACCAAATCATTCTTTCTTTTCATCTCCAACACAACTGAACCATTGCAAAAAATTGAAAATCGGGAATCAAAGCCCTAAAGCATTGCAAAACTAGCATACCATTTTGATCCCCAAATTCTTTCTTTAAGTGAATGCTAATTATTTGGTTCCTTTTAGAGCCAAGTATCTAAACCTCCCACTATATGTGGTTCCACAAAGGCCGGACTACAAGAGTGTATTGTACAGAGTCTTAACCTGCATTTCTACAAGAGGCGGTTTCCACCACTTAACCCATAACCTCCGGGTCATATATTTATCAGTTACGTCAAGACTCCCCTTCTATTTGATTCTCATATTTTACAGTGAAGCATTCAAACGAAGATGAAAAATCCAATCGTATCAAAACATCAGCAAATCTAAACAACTTTTTTTTCTGAAATCAAAAACTTAACAACTGAAACTAAAGCGGAAGAAGGCTTACGATTTGAAGCCCAAATTTTCAGGCCGATTGCTCGTTTGCAGTTTCTACTTCAGAGCTCTGCTCCAAGGGTTTTAATGGAACCCAGCCAAAGTGCAGGCAAAAGAGTGAGGGTTTTAGGGAAAAGGGAAAAAGGAAAATGAAAGTTTTTTTGGCCCAAAAACAAATTGTAAATAATTAATGGAAAAGTTGTGTAAAAATTATTTTACTTTATTTGACATATCGATTCATGAAAAATCTGAATTCTTTGAAGTTGTATTTATAATCTATTTTTAAGTCAATTTTCACTTTTAAAATCAAGCATGAAGATTATTTCAAAAAAAAAATTTCAAAATATATCAAACTCAATTTTATTTTTAACTCTTATTCTATAAATTTAAAATAAAATGAAAAATATTTGTAATCTATAGCTACTTAGCTAGAGACCTACTAAGTATTTTAACAATAATAAAGTATCATATTATATTTATAAAAGTATATTTGTGCTAATTTAGTATTTCTCTTTTATTATTATACTATTACTCACAAAATATGGCAATAAGATTAAAATGATTGATAATAAGAAAAGGTTCATGATTAATCTTTAGAGTTCATCTTGGACATTTAGGGCTCAATTTACAGGAATTAGGTAATTTGCTCAGTTTTTCATGTGTGTTAGTCCATGAATATTTTGACGATATGATTTCCAGAAGAGTTCTTTGTGAAACCTTTATAGAACCCTCCGTAGGGAGTTGGGGGGAGCAGTACGTATAGTCTCACAATTTTAGAGTCCATTTTGAGAAATTTTAGGGGGCAATTTACAGAAATTAAACGTTTTTTCTCAATTTTTCATGTGTATTAGCTCATTAATATTTTGGTTCTATGACTTTCAGACGTTTAATTTGTGAAACTTTTACGGAACCCTCTGTAGTGAATTGGGGGAACAGTATGTACAATCGCACAATTTTTAGAGTTCATTTTGGACATTTAGGGTCAATTTACATAAATTAGGTGATTTTTTCATATATTTTTTTGTGTAATAATTAGCTAATTAATATTTTGATAATATGACTTTCGGATGATTTCTTTGCAAAAACATTTCTGAAACTTTCCGTAGGGAGTGGGGGGAGCAGCACGTACAGTGTCACAATTTTTAGAGTCCATATAGGGATTAATTTACACGAACTAGGCAATTTTCGTCAGTTAGCCCAAGAATATTTTGGTGACATAACTTTCGGATGATTTCTTTGCAAAATCTTTACAAAACCCTCCGTAGGGAGTTGGGGGAGCAGTACATACAGACTCACAATTTTTAGAGTTCATTTTGGATATTTAGAGGCCAATTTACATGAATTGAGCGATTTTCTCAGTTTTTTGTGCGTGTTATATCATGAATATTGGTGATATGGCTTCCGGATGAGTTCTTTGCAAAAACGTTAGGGAACCCTCCATAGAGAGTTGGGGGAGCAGTACGTACAATCTCACAATTTTTAAAATTCACTTTGGGCAATTATGGGCCAACTTACAGGAATTAGACAATTTTCTCAATTTTTTCGTGTGTGTTAGCCTTTGAATATTTTGGTGATATGGCTTTTAGAAGATTTCTTTACGAAACTTTTACAGACCTCTCTGTAGGGAGTTGGGGGAGTAGTACGTACAATCTTACAATTTTTTAGAGTCCATTTTGGTCATTTAGGGGACAATTTGCAATAATTATGCGATTTTCTCAACTTTTCATGTGTGTTAGCTCATGAATATTTTGGTAATGTGGCTTTCGGGTAATTTCTTTGCAAAACCTTTACGAAACCCTTCGTAAGGAGTTGGGAGCAGTACATACAGGTTCACAACTTTTAGAGTTCATTTTGGGCATTTAGGGGTCAATTTACAAGAATTAGACAATTTTCTCAGTTTCTTGTGTGTAACACCCATGAATATTTTGATGATATGGTTTCGGTACAGTTTCTTTGTGAAAAATTTATGGAATCCTCCGTAGAAAAATGGGGGAGCAGTACGTACAGCCACACAATTTTTAGAATTCATTTTGGGCATTTAAAGACAATTTACAGGAATTAGGCGATTTTTCTCAATTTTTCGTGTGTGTTAGTTAGCCTATGAATATTTTGGTGATATGACTTCTGAAAGTTTTTTGCAAAACCTTTACGAAACCCTTCAAGTGGAGTTGGGGGACCAGTACGTACAATCTCATAACTTTTAGAGTCCATTTTGGACATTTAGGGTCCAATTTACAGGAATTGTGCAATTTTTTCAGTTTTTCGTATGTGTTAACCCATGAATATGTTGGTGAAAAAGCTTACAGACGATTTCTTTGTGATAACTTTGTGGAACCCTTCATAGGTAGTTGGGGGAGTAGTACGTACAATCTCACAATTTTTAGAGTCCATTTTTGACATTTACGGGTCAATTTACAAGAATTATGTGATTTTCTCAATTTTTCATGTGTGTTAGCCTATGAATATTTTGTTGATAGGGCTTTCGGACGATTTATATGCGAAATCTTTACGGAACCCTCCTTGGAGAGTTGAGACAGAAGTACGTACAATCTCACAATTTTTAGAGTCCATTTTTGACATTTACGGGTCAATTTACAAGAATTATGTGATTTTCTCAATTTTTCATGTGTGTTAGCCTATGAATATTTTGTTGATAGGGCTTTCGGACGATTTATATGCGAAATCTTTACGGAACCCTCCTTGGAGAGTTGAGACAGAAGTACGTACAATCTCACAATCTTTAGAGTTCATTTTGGACATTTATGGGTCAATATATAGGAATTAGACGATTTTCTCAATTTTTTGTGTGAGTTAGCCTATGAATATTTTATGAAATAGCTTCCAGATGATTTCTTTGTGAAATCTTTACGAAACCCTCCGCAGGTAGTTAGGGGAACAATAAGTACAGTCTCACAATTTTTAGAGTCCATTTTCGACATTTACGGGTCAATTTACAAGAATTAGACCATTTTTTTCAATTTTTCGTGTGTGTTAGTTAGCCTATAAATATTTTGGTGATATGACTTTCGATTGATTTTGTTGCAAAACCTTAATGAAACCATTCATAGAAAATCGGAGGAGTAGTACCTACAGTATCACCAACAGTAACAACAACATCCCATATTCCACGTTATGTTGGTAGTGAACGAGTTCAATAGGGATAATCAAACTCATCGGCCTTTAGGACTTGAAGTGAACCTTCAAGAAGTGAGCATCTCAGTAGCTCTTAGGTGAGTGAGTGTATGGAAAGATTAATTTCCCATGGTGCATAGTAAACGCACACCAGTGAGATACCAAGAGGATTATCGCGATTTACTGATTTTCAATACGTGGTCTAGCATGATCTCGCATAACTAATACATGAATAACTAAACCTTGCATAACTAATTTATATGCTACTAATGCCTGCAACTCTAATCAACAACCAAATAACCATGCAAAACTTGTTACATACTTTATTCAAACTAAAAAAGGTTCGCGTGTACTTGATCAGGCTTCCCCTGATTCTGGCATTTTACTAAGTAAAACGATACTCGAGTTCAAAAAACTGTAGAAGAGCTTCTGTCTGAGGGTTCCTATAGAAAACTTGACCATTAGCAACAGGTTGAGAATTAGGATTGTAGCATGGCGCAGTCTGAACAAATTCAAATGGCGCATTGAATCCTCTTGTTCGTAGTTTATTTCTTACAAACTGACGACACTTTTCTATGTCAACATGAATAATATTGTCATAATTCGCGTTACTCATTGTCAAGGGCAAGACAGCATTATACTCTCTCATGCATACACCCTTCTACTGCTATCCTCATCTTTATGATCACTAATCAGAAATTAGCGACAAACAAATTTTGTAGCTAACAGCAAAACAAATTTTGTAGCTAATCAACAAAATTGTGACTAATTCTATTTAGCTAGGTTTAGCAATAGTTATAAAGAAAGAATAGAGGAAACCAAATTTGTTTAGAATTCAGTTTGTATTAAATAGGATTTATAGTAAAAAAAATACTCCATATAGGAAAATATTTTATTGGAATACAATTTACGGTCAAAGTTGTTTTTTTACTATTTAAGGAATATTGCCTATTTTATGAGATTCTGAATAAATATTTATTTTTTCATATAGAAAGAAAAAGCACTTTGAACACCGAAGAACACTTTGACTTAAAAGGAGTGTTTGTTTCTAACTATATTTAGAGCCTGTTTGAGTCAAATTATGAAAAAAGACAAGTATGATCAATGATGTATTAAGATTATTTTATGGATTGAAATTATTTTTAATATCTACTGCAAAAAAAAAAATTATTTTTATTAAATTAAAATGTACATATTCAAATTTTAAATCAATATTATACTCTTTTGGAGGGCTAAAATCTTCAATTATTATTTTTTCTTTTTCTAATCTTGGAAAAATATTGTTGTTATATTTTTTCTAGTTGTGCAGAATAATACGTGATATAATAAATAAAATAATAATACATAAACGTAAAATAAAATATAATAATTTATTATAGAAAAATAAAAAATATAAATATAAATTTTTTGAATGAAACTTAACCAAACTTATGAGATATGATAATTAATTAATAGGCATAATACATATATTGACCCCTAAACTTGGCTTCAAATTTTAACTTTGACCTCCAACTTTCATAATGCACAAATAGGCACTTTAACTATCCTACCTTTAAATAAATAAACACACGATTTTCGGAGCCAAAGAGCGTGAAATGCAAACGCTCCCACGTGTATTAGTGAGCCACTCAATGGCTGCCAACTAATTAAATATTTTACACGTCATTTTAGAACTTAAAAAAATCAAAATTAATTTTAATTTATATACAAGAATCAAAATTAATTCCTCCTAATGGTTTTGCTAGCTTGGAGCTCATTGGGTCTGTTTTCATGGGGTTTGGGGGGTCATTTGGTTGCTGTTTTGTGTCTGGTTCGAGCTGCTGGTTGCAGCAGTGTTGTTTCGTGATGATTCTCGCCGGAGATGGCGGATCTGATGGGTTTGGGGTCGGGTATTTGGTGGGTTTAGCGAGCTCGAAGCTAGTTCGCTTCATGGGTTGTGCTCCGGTGTGAGGAAGAAGGAGAACGGCTGGGTTGGAGGTACTTGTTTGGGGGTCATTTGGTGGTGGCTTTTTGCCTGAAAAAGAAGAAAATAAACGGGGGTTTTGGGTTGCCGGAATTCGGGGGGTAGAGTTGTCATTTCAGCATTTTTTTACTATTGTTTTTGTTGCAAAATTATTTCAAAGCAGCCCATAAATATGGGAAGACATGAGAATAAATGAACTTCTCCTTCTTTTCTTTAGTTAAAGTGTATTTGTGCTTTAAGTTGTCAAATACTTAATGGAAAAAACAGGGTGTTTTGTGTATTGTGATTGTCATAGTGAATAGCAAATTACAATTATGAATTTTTGGAGGCCAAAAAATGAACATACAGTGCTAAAAATTATTAAGTAAAATGGTGCACTTAAAGTGTTTGATAAATTGTCTGAATGAATTTTTTAGAGATTTTTGTCAAATTTGAGTAGCAATCTGATACCTAATTAAAATGTAAGGAGTCCCTTAAGTGTGGATCGGATTCATTGATCGACAACCTTCGAACTTAAAATTGCATTCGACTTTTACAAGTGTATATTCACCCATCTTGCCAAAAAAAAACTTCATTATAATTTTTTTCGCAATAACAAAAAAAATTATTAAATGTCACTTGCATTTTGCCGTGAACAGCAAATAATGCAAAAAAGAGGGGAAAATTGTTGAAAAAAATATAAAGAGGGTTTAATTGTCCTTTCAATGCTTTTTTTACTGTTGGGCCCCTCGATTTTTACATCTGACGCGCCTAATTTGAGTGTATTTCACGCATTTTGCCAGGTAGGATCCGAGTGTTTTTTTGTTTTAAGTTTTGGATAGTTAAAGTGCCTATTTGTGCACTCACAAAGTTAAAGGTCAAAGTTATAATTTGAAGCCAAGTTAAGGGTTCAATTTATGTATTATGCCTAATTAATAAGTGATATATTGGTAAATGTGTATTATATGTAAGGGATAATTTAGTCTTGAAAAAAATAATTTTTTGCTTGTGGTGTTTTTAAGAAGCAGACTTCCTTAACCACAGAAAACAACCATTTTTTGGTCATATATTTTCTGAATGCTCCCAACATACTGTAGTTGCAACATCAGCTACAAACCAATCTATGACAAGAGCATATTTTTACTTCAGGTGATATCTATCGCAAACAGTCACTCTACCTCCTAAAAAGGAGTAAGGTTAGCATACAGCCGTACATCATATCCTTCTCAGACCATACTTGTGGGATTACATTGGGTATGTTGTTGTTATTATAAGTGAGCATATTTCAAACGTTGAAAATGCAAAGAAGACAGGAAGTTATCAATCCATCGTCATATTGTCACACGAGCTCTCTAATATGCACCAGATCGAGTACTGATCAGGCAATACGATATCAAACTACTGCAAAGAAGCGCGCCTGCTCCATACATTTTGCAGCAGATACAGAGGCATCATTGTATCTAATGCTACATTCAATAGAGGCATGGTAATCATCTTACGAAAAAAACAAAATGTGATGTTATAAATGAAAGTACCAAGAAGAAACATAGGCAATTAGAAAAGTAAGGTCAATTGTTAAGGAACGACAAAAAATTTAGCGAGAAGCTAATAGATGTGACAGTATAATCAAGCTTCCGTTAGTTTTAATCGTGGAACAATGTTCATTGATTGGAGCTCCTGGAATAGGAGCTTGCAAGCATAAGGCAACTTCAAAGTAGACATGTTTTCCCCGTTCTTACACATGGAACAAATGCCAATCTTCAGCTTGTAGTTGTAATATCCCAATAAACCACATTTTCTGCAAACCTGAGCCTCGAATGGATCACTGGAAAGCATCAGGCGCTCGTGTATCAACATACTTGCACCATATGCAATCAAACAATCACGTTCCATTTCTCCCACACGTAAACCTCCATTTCTACTCCTCCCTTCGGTAGGCTGTCTTGTCATCATAACACGAGGTCCACTCCCACGAGCATGCATTTTGTCTAGGACCATGTGTTTCAGCTTTTGGTAATATATTGGCCCCATGAAGATGTATGCTTGTAGTGGCATACCAGTAATACCTGAATAAATAAAATCCTTGCCATTGTAGCTAAATCCATGCTTTACCAGAGTTTCACTGATAGCATCAACTGTATCTGCATGACCACTGGGTTCTCCGAAAGCACTGCCATAATGAAACCTACCACACGAAACTCCAGCTTTACTTCCAAGAAGCTCGATCATCTTTCCTACTGTCATTCGGCTTGGAAATCCATGAGGATTCATAATGAGATCAGGGCAAATTCCACGTTCAGAAAACGGAAGATCTTCCTGTTGTACAATGATGCCACAGACTCCTTTCTGCCCATGTCTGCTACTAAACTTGTCACCAATCTCAGGCCTACGGGTCTGACGGATCATAAATTTGATGCTTAAATTGTTGTTTTCATCAGAGTGAAGAGCCACTCTGTCAATGACAGTTGGCTCCCCTTCAGTACCTTTATAAGTTTGTCTACTTGACTTATATGCACTATCCGGCAAGCCCATAGGAGATGTGACTTGTGTTATCGTGACTGTAGGGGACTCCTTGTTGATATAGATATCACGATTTCGAATAATTTCTCCTGGAGAAGCTAATCCATCATCATCCAGAATTTGCATCTTCTCTGCTTCAGAACCTTGACGTTGTGGTTTAATTAGCCTATCTGATGTGAGATTCTTATACTTCTGACATATGGCTGCATATTTTTTCATCACTATGCAACGCCCAAAACCTCGATCTAAAGAAGACTTGTTCATTACTATTGCATCCTCAATGTCATAGCCACTATAACTCATCACAGCAACAGTAGCGTTCTGCCCAGCGCCTAGTTTATCATATCCAACCAACTCAATTGTTCTTGTAGTCAGTAAAGGGCGTTGAGGATACACCAAAAGGTAGAGCAAACCATCCATCCGATTCAATTGGTTGTAGGCAATGTTTCCCATAGCCTGTTTACCCATCGCACACTGATAGGTATTCCTAGGGGACTGATTGTGATGAGGATAAGGTATCAAACCGGCACAAACACCTAAGATTGTGAAAGGCTCAATCTCAATATGTGTTGTATCTGGTGTTGCCTCCTTTTCGTATAGAGCAATCAATGAGTTGTTCTCCTCGTTGACATCAAGATATTCTATCAAACCATCTCTTAGAAAGCTGTTGAAGTCACGCACACCATCCCTCAACTCATTCATATGGTGCTCCTTGATCCTAGAAACACCTTTTTCAGCAATTACAAGTGGACGACAGACACGTCCACCATCTGAAGCAATGTAGACACAGCACTGCTTATCATTCACAAAGATGCTTACAAACTCCCTGATTCGACCAGCCCTCCGTAGCTTCCTCATTCCATTAGCAAATCGCTGGGGACTCTTGTGCTTCCCTAGGATAAGTCCATTTAATATGATGAGATAAGAATTTGGCGTGTGAAGTTCTGCTGCTGAAAGTTGTTCCAAGTCCTCAACACCCAAGTCGTAGCACTGTTCCATCATGTAAAAGTTCAGTTACATGTTACAGAAATGAAGTAGGAACTTTACTTACTTATACTAGCACAAACTGAGAAGTTGGATTTTGCTATGGTTATTAACACAAATACAACAAAATAGGAAGTTATTTATGTTTAATATCAGGACCTTTCTGGGAACACTGTTCCGCCAAGTACTTGCAACCTCTCAACATCAATGTACCGTGTAAATCGGTCCATTAAGACCTAAGGAGATGATGATAACAGTATCACTTTCTTTAAGATCACCTTGACGACTTGACTCTTACCAACTCTCTACGGACTAACAGTAAAAACACTTCATTTTTAAGCAAAAACTTCAGTTAAGCAGCCCCATTGGCACATAAATTGTAACATAAGCAACTGAAAACATTACCCTAGCTATTATATTCAATTCAGCAGCAGTATATATGTGGTGAAAATTGTTTGGATTATTACACACTTGAATAGGAGGCAGGAGAAACATAAATTATAGAGACTGTACCAAAGACATAATAGGGCGCGCATCCTCATCTGTCGTAACATGAGTCATCAAGGCCAGATTTTTCACCAATCCACAAGCTTCACCTTCTGGAGTATCACAAGGGCAGATCATGCCAAACTGGCTAGGTTGCAGTGCTCTAGGACCACTAACTTTTCTAGACTTCTCGAATTGTGGTTTGATCTTCGTCATGTAGCCCAACGTTCCGATGTATGATAGCCTAGCAAGAACCTCAGTCATGCCTTTCCTGTGCATCCTAAATCGTTTAATATCCCAGTTTCCCGTAGATAGGGTTCTCTGCAATTCAACAGTAATTCTGTTGCTTTTCTTTACATGATATAACAGGTCGGAAGATTTGGAGCTAGCATCAAATTCCCTCCTAACTTCATCATTCATCGTCTTGAACAAATCTTCAAAAAGGAGAGATAGTAGCTGACCGGAGAGCTCCAATCTTTTGTTCCCCACATAGTCCTTGTCATCCATTGCATCCTTGTTTAAGATTGCTTCCATCACGCGCCTCATCATTACTGCAACATATATGCATTTTTTGCGGAAATTATGTTGATGGACTGGAACATGTGCAAGAAACATGTCACGAAGAATACTCAAAGCTCGGGCTCCCTTCTCAACTGGAGCATTATAATATGAAGGCATTGTAAGCATCTTGTCACTCTCGAGGAACTCTAGTGCTTGATGTTGTGTATACAACTTGAGATCTGCACACTCCTCGATTGATGGCAAAAGCAAAGCACTATAGCGAGGATCTCTTCCTATCATTTGCACAACCTCTTGATCGCTCTCCATTCCCATGGCCTTCATGACAACCATTATGGGGACCTTGGTTTTGAACATATTCAACTCTAAGTATACCTTTTCTTTCTCCATTTTTATAATTGTTTTGCTCTTTGTTTTTTCTGTGCTGCAGATAACAGATGCTTGTACACAACCTTTTCTATCTGTATCGATGATTATCCTGTTCTTCGAGAGCTGCTCTTGAATTAAAATTACCTTCTCTCTGCCATTGACAATAAAATATCCTCCCGGATCAAGTGGACATTCTCCAAGTTTTGCTAGTTGTTCTTCATCTTTCTCATAAAGCACACACAAACAACTTCTTAGCATAATAGGCATTCGTGCAATGACAACATCCTTCTGTGTTAACATTGATATCTGCCCGTTCCTTGTCATTGTATAATCAACTGTGACAAAAATTGGAGCTGCATAGGTAAGGTCAGCTAGTCGACATTTCTGTGGACTTAGTTTCTCCCTTACACCATCATAAGTCATCGATGGTTCACCAATACGGACATCTCTGTACCTAAGATAAATATTAGGATCGCGTGTACTTGATCTAATCTCATGATTTGCGCGGACAATCTTCTTTATATCCGTCTTAACCAAGTAATTGAACGAGGCTAAGTGTTGCTTCACCAATCCTCTCACCTTTAGAAATTCTGGAATAAGTTGATACTTGTCCACTGAATTCTTAATAGGAGAAGCAAGGTACTGCTTGTCAATTCCATTGTTCAAGTTGTTACTCGGACTGGACATAGTAGAATCGCAATCCATACTCATTGCCAATCAATAGTCCTGCAGAACAAAACTCGAAACAATAAGATTGTGGCAACAAAGAGCTAGGATTAAAGTCGAAAAAATGCAAGATTGATGTATTTTTACCCTGCCACAACAAGATATGGAAGAGCACAATGAGTATAAGGGGCTAACTCAAGAACAATCACAAACAAATCTACAAGTAGCACCATTGACTATCACTTAGCAACTTGTATCAAGAAAGCAGGTACACACAAGCATCAGAGGTGAATCAACGAGTTGAAGTTTATGGATTCCAACAGCGATCTCAAGTTAATATACAATAATAATAACTAAGTTCTCGTTCAAATATTTCTATATATATAGTGGATATTTTGATATACATACAAGTTTTGAGCAAAAGTTATTGAGTTTCTATGAAACCACACGTAGCGTGTATAGATACGTGAATTCTACCCTCTAGATATACAACACACACCAGGATTTTTCACTAAGATCAGGTTCAAAATATAAAAGTAAACACACGAAGAATCCAAAAGGGTTCAACATGTAATAAATTTAATCATGCATAAACCGTGTAATTTTCTGTCAAACCCTACCTAGCTCCGCCCCTAAACACACTACACACAACAGTGATCACATATTGCTAATAATTATTTTGATAATTAGGTCTTTGATTCCTTCTAGTAAATTCTCATACTTTACATAAGAGTTTTAGTCTTTTATTATGACAAAGTTGAAACATTCAAATTGCAAAAATAAGAATCTACTGGTATCAAAACATCAACAAATACGAGTTCGACTAAATTCAATATGTACCAATATTTTATTTAGAATCCTGACTTCGCAATGAAACTAAAAAAAGAAGTTAGAAGCTTACAATTTCAAGTCGCATACGTACATAGCAAATTGTTAGAATCTTGTCACAAATAAAAAAATTTGATATTTAACGACAAAAGGTTAGATATTTAAGGAAAGAAAAATAAAAGACCTTGTTGTATTATGCATCTAATTTCGAACCGCACTTTATTAATTTATATAATTTCAAGCCCTAATTATGGATTGAGGCAAAATTCATGTGTTTAGAGAGGAAAAAACAAAGAAACCCAATTGAATATAATAGGTATTTATCATATATTAATTTGAAATAGCGGTAGTTTTAAAAAATTATAATATATATACATATATATAAATTTAAAAAAAAGGAATACAATTAAGCAAAGATATTATATGCGCACAGATATAATACTTTTGTTATTATTATATGTACAAATACAATGTATTTTGTTATTACAAAAATATTATATACTATACATGTATTTCACTATTATTATGCACGTGAATACAGAATATTCAACTATGTTTTGAAATCAAAATGTTGTTAAGTTTCATAATTAAGTAAAAATTCGTTATTTTTAGTAAATTTGGATTTTGAATATGAAGGCTACTTCGAATTTTTAGACAAAAGGTGTTATTGAGATATGGACCCTTATAGGATTTCATATACACTTTAATAATTTATCGAGTGACTAAGTTAACTTTAAAGTGAATTTATTATGTGAAGAGTATGTTATGATCCGTCCCGATGAAGATAAATCACTTATGTCACTAATTCATCTTCTTTTAATTAGCGCGTAAACTGTAATGAACTTTTCTAGCTAGGTTCATTTTAAAAGTGAATGTTTTGATTGGGTAATTATTTGAATTAACTAGTTTCAACTTTCAACCTTAGCTTGTGTTGTCTTGTTAAGTTTCAAAAGTTATTTTTTAAAATCGTGTAATTTAAATTATGTCACATAAATTAGGATTAACAGTGTAGTAATTAGAATCTTCGTAGGTTTCTCAACTTTATATATTGGATTATTAAGCAAGAATAAATTTAAAATGTTTGTATACAAAGCTACAGCTACTAATTACCATGAATTTTTTTAAAACTTTGATATTAACTTCTAAAAGTAATTAATCCTTTTTTAAAAATGAAATTCGTACTGTTTATTCATTGTTAGAAGAGTAAATACAAAGCTCATAAATTCGTAATCTTTGGATAATCAAACAATTAGTCAAATAGGGTAATTAAAAGCGTGAACCTCAAATCCGTAATTTTAACTTAATCTTAGTTTTAGTTATGTACAATCCAACTATATATGAAATAGTAATAATCGATCAAGATGTCTTAGATTTGAACCTGTGAAACATGGACGGAGTAAGAATTTAAAGTTTAATTTACGGGTTTAGGATTCTATAGTTCTTTTAAATTACAGATTTAGTGAATTTATTAAGACAAATATAGAGTTTGAACCAAAGTTATTGAATTATGTTGACTTCACTCCGGCTCCCTTCTCGAGAATAGAGTCGTGTTTAGCTAACCCTCCAATGTGAGACTCTGCACGAGTCCAAATATAATCGAGCCTCAATACGAATATCAGACACCAAATGGAACCCCCCCCCCCCAAAAGAAGTACTCCATTTTCTTTATTTCAAATAGAAAAATCTTTAATTTTAATTTTTCACATGACATGTTTAAAGACACAAGATTAAAAGACATTCTAATACATTTCTATATATCATTAGTTTAAGAGCACGAGATTCAAACGTTTTCATTACTTTCTCAAACTTCGTGTCAAATCAAAATGAAACAAATAAATTAAAACGGAAGAAGTAATAATAGTAATCTTTTCCGTGTTAGAATCACTAAATACAATTTAGTGTCTGAAAAGGAACCAAAAAGATCCACACTTTGATTTCCTTTAATTATGGAGAATCTTCTTCAATACTTTATGCTAAAAAAAAATAATTAAAATTTGAAGAAGTTGTTAAGATTTTACTAATATTAGAATAATTATCATATTGCTAAATATTACTAGTACATTTGTTTTCTTGCCACTATTTAATTAACAAACAACAAATATTGTAGGAATAGTATTTACTTCTAATATCACGAGAAGTACTGTACACATATATAAAAAAAAGCAAAATATCCCAAGATCATCAGTTCCCTTTTTTGATTATGACAAAGAAATTGTCAATAAAGGCACTATTTTCCTCTAAACACCAAAATTCAATTGGTACGCGAGATAAAGTGAGATATTTCAAGATTAAATTAGTTCAAAAATTATAATCTTTCGGACAATAACGACCCTTAGGATCATATGATTCACTGTTATCAACATTATAATGAATGAATTTGTATGACTATATAATATTTCATAAGGATAAAGGGGAATTTTAAAGTTAAACATTTTTAGGACGAATAAAGTGTACTAATAATAAATAATGAATGAATTGTTATGAGATGCTTAATAATTAAAGGATGGTTTGTACATGAATTATGACATGATGGTTAGTGAAATTATTTCTTTGTCTCTAGCTTAGGATTCTTGCTATTGCTATTGTTTAGGGGCATCAAATTCGAGTTACGATTTATTCTTTTCAAGAATGACGAGGTTTCGATCATGTTACGTGAGAAGCAAATTAAGTGTTGGACCTAACGCACACCCCAAAGCTAGCTCATAGGGGAGGAGAATTGTCCAAGCCCTATAAAGAGCCCTTTTTTATCCTCTTTCGATGTGGAACACTTTCCATCAACACCCTCTCTCACATCCTAAACTAGACATTTTTTATTCAGAGTTCTATTGTTCAGTTCAGAGCGTGACATTCAAGGATCACGAGTACAATAGTCTTTTAATAACTAGTGTATGTAAATCCTTTCCCTATATATATTGAGGCTATAAGCAAAAGATAGTCTATAGCTTAATATATAGCTTTCTTGGCCAAACAAATTAAAATGTCTTCTTATTATTATTCTTTTAATTTCTCAGTAATAATATGCATTTTGCTTGTAGTGTTGAGCTTTTTTTCCAAGTCAAATGCTCAATTGAATTCCAATTTTTATCAAAATAATTGTCCAAATGTTTCGGATATTGTTCGATGTGTTATTCAAGAAGCTTTGCAATCTGATGCACGTATTGGTGCTAGTCTCCTCCGACTTCATTTTCATGATTGCTTTGTTAATGTACGTAAATGTTGCCAACATTTTATTATCGAATTTCTATTTCTAAATTTCTTATTGGCGGTAACAGATCCAATCATAATTTTTCAAGTTAAAAAAAGTATAATATATACATATTAGAACTTTGAGCATGTTCGATCAATTTAGAACTCACAACGTACATTTAAATTTTAAATTTCAAACTCACAACGTTATATTAAGGATATTAATTATTATTTTTTCTGGTGAATGATTAGGGATGTGATGCATCAATATTGTTGGATAATAATGCAAAAACAAATATAGTAAGTGAAAAAGATGCAGCTCCAAATGCTAATTCCGTAAGGGGTTTTAATGTTGTTGATAACATTAAGGTTGCTGTTGAGAATTGTTGTCCCGGTGTTGTCTCTTGTGCTGATATTCTCGCTCTTGCTGCTGAATCATCCGTTTCTCTGGTATGTAATAGTATTCACTTCTATTAATATAATATAATTTTAAAGTACAAAATACATTCGTGTCAGATTCTTCAAAAATTAAAAAAACCAACAAACACTTTATTGACCTTTTGGTGATACTAGACTTTAATACGTATTTAAAATATTGATAGAATATTTAAAAACTTGTTTAAGGAACAAAGACAGAGTTAGAATTTCGAATTTAAATATCTTATGAATTTTTGAAAGGCAGTTTAATTGTTGAATTTTTAATAAAGCATCGATGTATATTAAATGAACTTTCGAACATAAATATAAAATTTTGACCAATATTGTTAATTTATTTTTGTTGTTGATTATTTTAATGGGGTGCAGGCAGGTGGTCCTTCATGGAATGTGTTATTAGGGAGAAGAGATAGTAGAAGAGCAAATCAAGGAGGAGCTAATATTTCTATTCCTTCTCCTTTTGAAAGCATAAATAAAATTACTACAAAGTTTTCTGCTGTTGGCCTTAGTATTACTGATCTAGTCGCGTTATCAGGTATATATCAGATCATCTAAAAGATAATTATAAGTAAAAATAAAAATATAATATAAAAATCAAATAGGTTATTAAAATATTATATAAAGAATTATGTGTAGCTTTTAATGTATATAAGTTGAATCAATGATTATGACATGTTTGAATTTTGATATAACGAAAATCATTTTCTAATAATTGATTATCATAGATATTGAAAACATTGTCTATTAAAAGGGGGTAGACGACTTTTTTCACTTATGGTAGAAGTTATTGTCCTTTCTAATCTTAATTAATAACTTCATATTACTTGATCCAACGACTTATTACACATAGTCATTATTAATCTTTAATGTATGTATTTCCATATAAATATTTTTCACTCACAAATCAGTATATCATACTTAACATTTTCACAATATCAACTATAGCTATATCTCGATCAATCGTAAATAAGTTAGGTTGAATACACAAATCTCGGCTCAAGAACTATATATAAAAAAAAAAGTCAAGAATTAGCTACCTAATTTATCGTTAGATATATCAGTTGTACAAGCATGTTTACTCATCGCCAAATGTTATGTCGTTCGTCGCTAATTTTTATTTTTATTTTGGCATTAGGTGCTCACACATTTGGACGTGCCCAATGTCGTTTATTTAGACAGAGGCTTTACAATTTTAATGGTACTGGAAAGCCTGATCCAACATTAAACACTAATTATTTAGCCAAATTAATGAAAATATGTCCAAAAAAAGGAAGTAACACTCCTTTGGCTAATCTTGATCTTACAACTCCAAATAAATTTGATAACAATTATTTTGCAAATTTGCAAAATAATAAAGGCCTTTTGGAGTCAGATCAAAAATTATTTTCAAAAAATGGTGCATCAGAAATTACCAATATTATTAACACATTTAGCAGGGACCAAAATGTCTTTTTTCAGAGCTTTGTGGAGTCAATGATTAATATGGGGAATATTAGTCCATTAACAGGGACTAATGGAGAAATTAGATTAGATTGTAAGAGAGTCAATTAAAAGAAGTTTTAGTATTTGTTTAGATTAATTATCTTATGTAACATTATTAATAATTATTTGAGGGTTACGTTGTGGCTGTGTGTAATTTCTATTTGATGTGTTTGAACTTTATGTATTTATTGTACTTTGAAATAATGTGTTTGAAATCTTATGTATATTGGAATTTCAGTGATTTTTTCATACATATATTTAAACATCGTATCGAAAACGTTGGATTTGGTTGAGCCAAAGTAATTACTATTTGTCAGACGTACG
This sequence comes from Solanum tuberosum, assembly GCF_000226075.1. Taxonomy (NCBI): domain Eukaryota; kingdom Viridiplantae; phylum Streptophyta; class Magnoliopsida; order Solanales; family Solanaceae; genus Solanum; species Solanum tuberosum. The sequence continues at coordinate 114,626 of NW_006239309.1, read as the reverse complement.
ATTCTTTTCTTATTGATTATTATTTCTTAAACAAAATTATGTACCACTAAACTCAATACAATTTTAGAATTATACGAATTTTAAGATCCCGTATACATTGAATCTTTGGTAATCTTTCACATAAATATTTAGACGTAGTATTGAAAATATTGTGTTTGGTTAAATTCTATCAATAATTACGTTTTTCTTTCACCATTATTTCAAGTCAAATTTTTTTTTTCTTTGAATATAGTTTCCTCAACTTAGACTATATATCGTTGATGAATGCATTCTTTTGAAATCATGCATTTAATTAGAATCTCGTATATATTAAATTAAATTAAATTATATATATATATATATATATAAAATCAAAAATATTGAATTCGATTGAACTGGTAATTTCAACTTGACCATGTACCCCTGATCTGAAGCCCAATAATTGGGACTTGGGAGCTTAGCAGCTTCACATGCATCTAATAGTTTTCCAAGTTATGGTGGGCCTAAGAAACTTTTGCAGAATAAGAGAGTTTTTATTGTTGGGTTAAAATAATTTTAAAATACATTTAATATAGTATAATATTATTCATTTTAAGCTAAAATTGCATATATATTTTTTCCATAAGTCTTTATCTTTTTAACTATTAGCAATGTGAAATTTTATCCACATATCTAATACATTTTTTTCCCCACAAACTAAGATTCAAGAGACGCATTTTCAATTTCAGAATTTCTGAGTTTGAAAATTCACGGTGCATCATTTTGAAAATTTATGATTATTAAAGCCCATAATTTTTTCTTGTATATTTATGTTAAGGTAAAAATAGTTACAAAATTAATTTATAGATCGATTAAGATAGTTATAAATTTGGCCTATAGATCGATAAAGATAGTTACAAAATCGATCTATAGACCAACAAAGATAGTAAGTCGAGCGCACACCAATACTCTATCATCTTCATACTCATCTTATCAAAATTATCGACTCTGATAATCGTTATTATACTAAAATAATTTTAAAATATACATTTAACATAGTGTAATATTATCTATTTGGAATTAAACCTATACAATTTTCCTAAACAAATCTCACACCACTAACAATATCCATATGTACCTTATATAAGTTGAGTTTCTCTTCAACTATTAACCGTGAAACCTTATTCACACGTCCAATTCCCTTTCTTAATCTTTTGCAATTAGAAAATTCAACCTTGTATAATTGAAAATTTCTTCAAACCCTATGGGAAAAAAAACTTAAATAGAGAACGCTATCCGATCAAACTCTTTTGCAATTAGAAATTTCAACGTTGTATAATTGAAAAATTCTTCAAACCCCATATATGGGGGAAAAAAACTTAAATAGAGAACACTACCCGATCAAACTCCAACACAAGTATCAGACACTAGATTGAAAATCGAATAAAAGAATAAGTGAAAAGTGGGACCCACTTGCCTACGTGGATGATGACATGGCATGAATTTGGGGACACCCCAAATTTTGGGATGTAAGAAAATTACCAAAAAGTTGCTTACGTGTGCTTAGGCAATAACCCCACCCCCATCCCCAACCCCAACCCTTCTTCACCTTCCTCTGTATCTGAGCTGTTCTCTCTACTTTCTCGGGTCGGAATTTAACCCGAATTAGACACCAAAATCTCTCTTTCTCTATACTAGTGGACCAGATCCCTAATTCACTCAGACATGGCAAATCAACTGAAATTTTTGCTAATTTCATAGCAATTATACCTGATTTCTTTCATCAAAATCCAATCTTGCTGCTCAAGGTCTCTTTCTCTCTCTCTCTATCTTTTTGTTTTACTTTGTTAAACAAAAAACCCTAAAATTTAATTTGATTTTAATTTTACAAAAAGGGGTTCTAAATTGTGGGTTTTCAGCTGATTGTAGAACTTTATTCTCATCTAGGCTCACAATCTTAGTGACCCTTTTCGATTTTCTTGTGTTTAATTGTTGGGTTTTTGTTATTAATGTGATTTACCCAGAAAAGATTACACCTTTCTTGGAATTGTTGCTCTAGGTTTTGGTTGTTGGTTATGTTAATTTTGGGGGTTTTTAATTGATTTTGTTCTGACCTGAGAAATGTTAGGGTTTCTGCTCAAATTTTAGCTGCTTGAATTTGGGGTTTGATTTTTCTGAGTGGAATAGTAGTAGAAGTTTGAGGGTTTTCATTTGAATTGATTTAAAAGGGAATCTTGTTTTTTTTTTTTTCATTTGGTATAGTGGGAAAGCTCGAGTCTTTTACATGGTTTAGCTTGGAAATTGGAGCATGTTGTAGCTCTTTATTTTTGTTGTTGGTTGAATTGCCATGGGGGATAGTACACCAAATACGATGAATCTTGATCTGAATTTGGGACCTGTTGAAAGTCCTACTGATGATTCTGAGCCTGTTCCAGCAACATTTCCCATTGAGGATATGAATTTAGAGGATTTGTTAGATGGTTATCGATTTAGGGAAGTTGTTAGGCAAAGGAGGAGCAGATGGCGGTCAGCTTTGAGAAACATTCCTGTTCCTGCAGAAGCTAGAAGTATTGCGATGGAGTTCATTGGTAGGAGTGAATCACAAACAGATGATGTTGTTACTGAGGAGAGACCCTCGGAGGTGGAAAATACATGCGATAACAATAACGGGTATTCACATGATGAGATTCTGGGGAAAAAAGAAGACAGTGAAAAGGTTACTAGTGAGGAGGGGGGAAGCTTCTTTGATTGCAATATATGTCTGGACTTGTCGAAAGAACCTGTTGTGACTTGTTGTGGTCACTTGTTTTGTTGGCCATGTCTTTATCGGTGGTTACATCTCCATTCAGATGCAAAGGAATGCCCTGTTTGTAAAGGGGAAGTGACTATGAAGAATGTAATCCCAATTTATGGACGTGGAACTAATGTGCGAGAGCCTGAAGAGGATTCAACTCTGAAAATCCCTCATAGGCCTCAAGCAAGGCGAGTCGAGAGCTGGAGGCAGACTATTCAAAGGACAGCATTCACCATTCCAATGGAAGAAATGATTCGCCGTCTTGGCAGTAGATTTGATTTGTCTCAGCTACAACAACAAAATTCTGAAGGTTCTCATGAATTACCTGAGCGAAGCAGCTCACTGCTCAACCGTATTCTTACTTCCAGGGGACGCAGAGAACAGAATCCTGTTCTGCCTTCTGATGACGTGGTTGACTTGACACAGACCAGTCCAACTAACTCTGATGTGTGGGAAACCCGTCGTCTTTCCTCTCTTTTACTCCGTAGATCAAATTCACATCGAGCTGCTAATTATGCCAATCTTGCTTCTGCCTTTGGTTCTGGTGGAAGGCTGGTTGAGCCATACTTCCGTAGTAGCACTGTGGAGAGAAATCAGGAGCAGCCTCTACCAGTTGAAGATAGAGATTCTGTTTCGAGTATTGCTGCTGTTATACACTCAGAGAGTCAAACAGTGGATACTGCTGCAGAAATAGATTCTAGGGTGTCCCTTTCTACATCATCTTCCAGAAGAAGAAACGATGCTTCCAGAATTTCAGATGTGGATAGTGGAGATTCACGTGCACCTAGGAGGAGGAGGCTAAACTGATTTGCGTTCTTCTTGTCATGTTCGGCCTCCCAAGCACACCCCTCCCCCCCATTCCCCGTATGTCATTGATATTTCTGAGTTTCTTTAGGCGTATCGGTAGGAAATGTACTCTTTTCCTTGAGTTTCATGATACCTTTTCCAGTTTGCTGCTTAGTCTTCTACCATTAGTTTCCTTATCCGACAGGTCCAAGCTTTCCAGCTACAAGTCGTATGAAAAGAGAAAAAAAAAAAAACTTGTTTAAATAATCGCGCGAATTTGTCTTTTACCTCTGTAAATAACCATGCAAATGGTAGTTTTGTTGGTATGCCTGCTCTTGATGTCCTCAATAAATTGAAATTTTATCCATATAATTCATTCCTGTGGCTTACTTGATTTGGTATTTCTGTGAGCATTAAAATGGTGATGCATCGTATCATTGTGGCTGTACTCAGTGCTAGATTGTACTCATGGAGATAGCAGAAATTATCTCATCTCTTGACACTCCTTTTTTCCAATATTTGGAAATTCTTGATATTGATAATGTTTTTCAGATGTTACTATCTCAAGGATAAATCATCATGTGTATTTTGAAGTTAACCACCTTTCACAAGTGTAGGACCTCTTTATATTCTTCAATAATTGAAGAACTCTTCTATGATGTTCTGCATCCCATTGTGCATGTTGCTTTGACTGTTCAAAAATGCCGTCATATGTGTACCTTTTTGGATGATCCGATAGGGATACTGCAGCAATTTTGGAGAGTCCGAGCAACACCCACAGTATAGAGCTTAAGAGCTTTTTGGACTTTATAATGAATCTTGATTGTTTCATTTAAGCTCAGCTCATGTTAAGCTTTTCGACTCTTCACTCAATAAATTTAACCTTAGATATGAACAACATTCATTTGTTTCTTTGTTTCAGAAGCTTTATGTTATCTTGCATTAATGAATACTAAGATTATTGCAGAATACTATGCCTTAAATCTTTGTTTGTTTCATGATCTTTGGTTGATTTCAAATTCTTACATGAAGGCTGAAGCTTCCTACATAACTAGTTCTTTCATGTCACAAATCGAGGTGTGGTGTATTGGTCAATAAAATGCGTTGAGAATCATGTGTATCAGTTCGTAACAAAGGGGGCCAAAGAGAAATATTGATAGGTCTCTCCCACCTTTAAAGAAGGTCTGTATTTTACATCTTAGGCGAATCTTTGAAATGTAAGAGAAAAGTAAATATTTTTGTAAGGTAAAGTACAAGTTTATACGATACATCCGCTTTTAAGTTCGATGATTGTGCAATGTGAGGAACAAATTCTTAGAATATGTTGGCCAAAACAGATAATATGTGTCATGAGCTTGGGTTTCGTGATAAATATGATATCAGAGCATGATACTCCCTTAGAACGATCGTGGGACAAAAACTCAACAAGAATACCAAGTACCTAAGAGGGGTGTATGCAACATTCATAACGAAGGACGGACCTAAGCTAATAAACTTCCAAATAAAGATGCATATTATACCTTAGGTGAATCTCATATCAAAACGAGAGAAGTAAAGAGTTTTATAAGGAATATGATAGATTTACATGATACGCACATTTGCGCTCAATAATGTTATCAAAATAAACCATACGTGCATTGAATCGCCACAGTTTTAGTCCAAAAATGATACGTAATCTAAGCTAAATTCATGAACAATTAACTGCATTAAATTGCATGGTCCCCTATGAAGTGATCAATTCAAATTGGGCAATTGGATGACTTTATCCAAAATAGTTGAAGACAACCCATAAATAGCTATATACCATAAATATGGTCCAAAACACATATTGTACTAATTTATATAAGACTTTTTTTTTTAATCCACCCAAAATAGGATTTTTTTTTAAAAGTAGGATTTGCTTATTTTTTATTTAAATATGTTACATATATAATGTTTTTTTTAAAGTAATTTTTTATTTAAACATGTTACATATATAATATCATTTTTTTCCTTCCCCGAAAAAGTGTATTCAAGATAGTTTTGAAACACTGAAAAATCTACTTTTTTACATGTTATTATTCTACGACGTTCAAGTTAACATACGAAAAACTAAATCCAATAAAACACACTTTCTTTGTTCTTATTTATATGTCTATCATTTTAAATTTCACGTGTATTAAGAAACTAAGTACGTTTAATATTCTACTCACATTTAATGTTTTAAGCCAAATTTTCAATCAATGAACATGAATTAATTTACTTTGATTAATTAATTTGACCAATGGACATGAATTATTTATTTAATTTTTTTATGTTGGTCAAATGTATATTTTTAAGGTTAATAACTCACAAGGGTAAAATAGGAAGTATAGTGTCATTTAAGCATTGATTTTGTGAAATGACAAATTTCTCTATGTCCACTTTTTAATTGTCATGTTGTGTTTTTCGCAAAATCAATTTGACTAATTTTCAAAGTTAAATTAGATTACATTAATTCGATATTTTAAACAAAAGATTTAGATATTCAAAAACTATACAAAAAGTACTATAAATTCCAATTTTTTGCATATTAATATGATGAAAAAATATATCGTAAAATGTTAGTCAAAGTTATTAACATTTGACTCTAAAAAAGAAAACTATGATAATTAAAAGTGGACGGAAGTAGTACTCATTTAGAATAATCTATTTTTAGTAAAGACGACATATAAATAGAAACGGAGAGGGAGTAGTAATTAATTAGAAGTCTTCATGATTAAGATATTAGATTTGGTTTGACTTAACTTTTACAGTGAATTTAATATGTTAACCTTAGAAAAATAAGATACTCATATAAAGTAAAATATATAATACCTGGTTAAATTATACTAAATGGAATTTTCTATTTTATTTTTGTATGAATAACTAGAACACTAATAGAAAAACATCCCATGTGAACTAGGAAAAGTAAACAGAATTAAAATATTTAAGAAATACTTTAACCATCTTTTTCCTAAACAGTCCAACACGACAAGCTCTCTAATCAAACAACTAATTTTCATTGTCAAGCAGAGATGTCATGTGTAATATGGAACTTTTAATTAGATCCCTTAATTACGCACAATAATTAAGAAAAATGCTATGTCACAAACAACAATTTTGTATTAAAAAAAAATGTATACAATACCCCTGATCCCAAACACGATTAATCTTATGATTCTCTAAATTATTCAAAATAAATAATGTAAATAATTTAAGAATATAATTTACATAATGTGATATAGGTAGTCTACCCTAACATAAGCATCTGATTCCACAGCTCGAACCAGTAATGTATAGATTACATGAAGACAACATTATTGTTGCTCCAAGGCTCCCCTTCACGAAAAGAATGGGGGAAGCTTCTCAACTCTCGCGTATATAGTCTATAAACATACTCTCCCATATTCTTGTATATATAATCGAGAAATTCCTGAGGGTCAATGAGGCTTACTAGTGTGACACTCGATGAATAATGGACCCGACCCTCTACGACTTCTTGTCGTCTTGTTGTTTTTGATGTTGATTTACTAAAATCTTGGCATATAGCAACTCATTCCAAGCATCAGGCACACCAGGGAGACACCAATGACTACAATCTTGAAACAACAATGGTGTTTTCTTCTCTTCAACTGTAAATTTTTGTTTCCTATATACTGATGGATGACCATCTTTTCGAAAATCTGTCATTCTTGTGATATTGAGATATGAGACTTGAGTTTTCATCCCTTTTAAAACTCTTTCTAATACATTCATCTTTGATGGATATGGTGTTAGATATGTTGTGTTCTTGATTGGTTCTGTTTCATGGTCACAAGCTCCACCTGAATTCCATTGTCCGCCGCTATGAAGAAAAAAGAAGATAGTTTAAGCAAAACAATGATATAATATTATATCGGAAACTACTTTTCTAATGTCTGCGTACATCCTACCCTCCCACAGACCCCACTTGTGGGATTACACTCTGTGTTGTATTGATATAATATTAATAGGTAAAAGTTATGTAGCTCGGACTCTTTAAAAATGTTGTCAAGTGCTTGTTGGATCCTCCAAAGTAGTGCATCGATCAAGGATCCGATACGGGTGCAACAATAACATTTTTGTAGAGTCCGAGCAAACATAGGGCAACAGAACAAATAGGTTATGGATGAACAAGTTAATTTCATGAATGGTTGTTTAACTTTATCCGTGGTAATGGTAGAATCATACAACTAATTTTTGTCACATTAAAGTAACTGAACTAGGTGTGAATTGCTCAAATGATACAAATGAACCAAAGGTTAAATTTCTGGCTCAAAATAATATTAAATGGTAGAAATATTATTAAAAGAATTACCCGACATCGGGAATATAACCTTCTAGTCATTGTTTAAGCAATTTACACGTACTTTAATGCAACAAAAGATAGTTTTGTGACTTTACTGTTATAGTGAATAAAGTTTAGTAACCGCAGGTGAAAACCAAACGTGAAATCAACCGATGACTAACGACACTACTATAGAGAAGAGAACTTGGATTTACCTAAAATGAGACGCGGAATAACCTCTGAAGAGAACAAATGTTTTCTTAGGATTTACATGGGAATCAACCCATCTTCCCCATGTTGTTAAAGCTTTTCGAAATGCCTCAAGAACATCTAATTCGTTGTACACATGACTTCCTTCTTGATAATAGTCCTTCCTGTAACATGCATCATTGTTTAATGTAAAACTATATTCTTAAAGCATAAACAACTATAGATTATACATATTGATTGAGAAAAAAAACAATAAATCTTACCCCAACGAAGTTTTCTCGTGTGTCCACCAGTGGCCGGTGTTGAAGATTAAGATATCTGCATTTTTATATTTATCAGCAGACTGTCCGATTAAATCAAGTCGAAGTGTTTCCTTCTTCGTTCCTTTTTTATCTGCATATTCCCATTCTTGAACCAAGAATGGAGATACAAAAAACTCCACTCTGAAATTATACTCCTGAATTATCGAAAAATTTAAAGATGTCATTAGATTATGAACATATAATGATTACGAAGTCTAATAGTAGCTATGTTGCTCGGACTCTTCAAAAATGTCTCTGACACGGGTATGGTATCTTACCTCAAATAGAAATGAATATGAAGCCTCGGTCCTAAAATGTTGTCTGCCAGATTCTTCATAAACTTTTTTCTGATCTTTGACAGAGTTTCTAAGAATGCAAACAAGGGATTCCCACATATTCCTATTGAGCGAATCACCGACAAATACTAATCGCTTTCCTCTCAATAATTCCAGCATATGAGTTCCATTCAATCTGTCAACAAGTTCCAAAAATCAATGGTTAGAAAACTTCAAGAATACTTGTATTGATTCGATCTCAAAGAAGCAAAACAAGTACAAATAGCCTGTTATAAGATTAATTTACAACGTAATCGATGAAAAAGATCAACCTTGAGATAAAGAAATCATGGTTTAATTATAGAACTAGATCAAATCTCACAGACAATGAACAAAAATGAAAAATGTCATCCTCTACAAGCAATGGATTTTCTTGAGTGATTGAAAACTCAAGAAGCATATGATCTCATCAACAACATATTCAGTCGCAAACAAGTTGAAGTCGGCCTAATTTGGAGTTCATAACAACAACTACTACGCCTCAGTCCAAACAAGTTGAGATCGGCTATATGAATCATCATTGCCTCATTTAAGCTCAAACTCGTGCCAATTCGGAGTTCAAACAACAACAACTACACCTTAGTCCCGAACAAGTTTTGGGATCATTTAAGCTCATAGATCAGATAAAATTATGATTAGAATTAAGCTCAGCATAAATAGCAAAAGATTACCTTGGAAGAGAACAAGCATTGGGCTTCCATTTCATCTTCATGTGATTATTATCAGGTCTACCATTGAGAAAACAGTTAAATTGTTCATCAATCAAAGAACAAGAACCAGGTTTATACAAAGGATAAGACTCATCTTTCACCCAATTCCCATCAAAAAAATCACAACTCAGCAACGACTTAACCAAATCTTCATCCTTCTTCTTCTTTGTAGACACATCTAAATTTGTACCATCACTCTGGCTTTTCACAAATGAGGAAGTGAAATTACCCTTCACTCCCTTTTCTGCAATTTCCTTCTCTCTACTCCCACTACCAGATTTTGCTGTCTGATTGACACTTGCTGGTGACTTTTCCAATGGATTTTTACTCTGATTTGCCTTCAAGTTTCCAACTTTATCACCAAAATCTTTACTTTTAGGCTGATTCTTTACACTTGATGATTCTTGATTCAACCCAGAAGAGGATTTTGATGCTACTGCTGACACATTCACAGAAGGCATTGAGGGGCTTTCCAAGACTCCATTTTTATCATCAAAATCCTTACTTTTTGACTGATTCTTCACACTTGATGATTCTTGATCTAACCCAGATGGGGATATTGATCCTACTGCTGACACATTCACAGATGGCTTCAAGGGGTTTTTCAAGACTCCGTTTTTATCATCAAAATCCTTACTTTTAGACTGATCCTTCACACTTGATGATTCTTGATTCAACCCAGATGAAGATACTGGTGCTACTGCTGACACATTCACAGAAGGCTTCAAGGGAGTTTCCAAGACTTCACCTTTATCATCTGAATCATTGTTCAGAGGCTCAAAATTGGAGTTTTGGGATCTGGGGTTAGTGAAATTTTGAAGTTGCTGTGAGGAATTGGGGAAAAAGTAAGAATAAACTGAAGAGAAGTGAGATCTAGAAGATTCATCAGAAAAAGTACTTCCACTACTAGTACTAGTACTACTACTGCTTAAAGAGAAGATATTTGTGAACCAAGGAGAAGAAGAGTTGGGTGAAGGACTAAAAGCCAAGAAAAAAGTAACAAGAATGAAAACAAACATGAACCCATATGCACAAGTAACAGTTCTTTTGGTTTTAAGAAAAGAGAAGTGAGTTTTCAGGTCTGTAATCAGAGTTTTTCCACCATTAATTGGTGTATATTTTGCTGTATCAGCCATATCTGCCTAGTGGGGTGTTTTTTTTTTAATGGAAAAACACAATGTATTGATATAAGTTGAGATGTGGAAAACAAGAAGAGAGAAGAATGAAAAGCCTTGAGAAGTGAGAGAGAAGTAAAAAAAGCAGTAAATGGCAAAGAGAGAGAAAGAGGAAGAAGAAAGTTGGGATGTATTAAAGCGTGTTGTGTGGAATGTGGACTCTCAATGTGTGCTTCTCTCTGGAAAAACTGGAGTACTACTTTCTAGACTTTTTTTTTTTTTTTAGAGATAAGAGATCGAATTCATCTAATTATTTCTAATGCGGAGTTTATCGTATTGAACTTATCTAATAAGCTATAAGTAATGCAACTATAAATTTTGTGGAGAGATTAATTCTGATTCAGAATGAACGTTGGCAGCATGTTTAACCCATGCAACTCGAACAAGAAATGATGTTTTTACTAGCGGATGGGTAAGTAGTGCATAAGAACATGTCTTTCGGCAGCTTGAATCCGCCACAATTTACATTTCTCGGGTGATTTACGAGTTATTATATATGAACTTAAAAGTTGATCATTTTATTTTCTAAAAGTTTATGCTAATTAGAGCGTAAATAATATGATATGAGGTTCAAAATTGGGTTTATAAAATATTAAGATAAGTTTGATTTTAATATCATAATTTGAAAATAAATTTTGGGTCATAAGACGAGTATTATTTAAGACCATCATTTCATCCCTAAATTTTGATACGAAAACTCAAAATTTTGTAAGATAAATATTATTTAAGACCAAAAAGTTTTATGTATTTATGTTTGTAAAGCGTGAAATAATAATATTTACTAACAAATCAAAATATTTACTCACAAATAGTAAATTTTGAGAAAAAAATATTTTCAAGTATAATACATGTCCTAATATAGCTTAATCAACTCTAGAACACACTCATTTAGCTTCAACTTCAACCAAATTTGTACCAATGATTACTAATCAACAATGAATCAATACTACTAAATATGGATTAATGTAAACAAAGCTACTTTAATTAAATTTAAAGTAAAGAAGTTGCTTCAAATACTATTCATTAATTTACTCTTTATTAGGAAATATTTGGACTCAAAAGGTCAAAGCTTAGTTCACCTTTGTCAATATTTTGTTGACACTTTTAAATTTGAAAATAACACTTGTTTTTGAGTTTATTAGCAGGAATGCCACTTGCCTTGGTATTGTCAGAGAGAATTTAGGAGATAAATTACAAACGAAGGTGATGCTTCCACGTGTACACGCCTAAAATGAAGTACTTTTATTTTTCTTTTTGGGTAGAAACAAGAAGTACTTTAATTAGAATGTTTGTCTTTTACTTTTTCACCAATACAAGGTTAAAAGGTGTTACCTTGAAATTTTGTTAGATTTTGTACAAACAAAAGTACTCCGTAATTTTTAACGGTAGTAAATATAGCTATTAATAAAAAGTTTATTAATATTAGTTAATTATCGTTAGATTTAATGTTGCTATTGATTTTAAGAACATTTACAAAGAATGTTACTTATCCCTTAATTAAATATCATTAAAAGTTATTTTTGATATAGTGAATGAAGCATAGTGGGTAAAAGCATTGTCAATTCTTCAAAATATAAAATAAAATCATACATTCTATTTTTTTTATATATATCATGCTGATTAACAAAGTTTGGTTAATCTCCAATTATAGCCCATGTTTTATGATCTAAAGTGCAACAATTACTTTTGATCATCATCTCATAAAATTTTAAAAATATAAGTCCTTATATTCTTCTTTTGAGCCCTGAATCCTGACTATGTACGGAGCAGTAGGCTTGAGTGGTATTCTCCGCCCCTATCAAATAAAGTAGAGGGGGAGAACTGAGAATAATAATCGAATCGAATTTATGATCATAAAATTAAGATGGTTTTGTTTTGTTTTCAAGCAAAATTATCATAAAAATTCCGATGAACTTAATAATTTTAGTTAGACAATTTATTTATATTTTTAAAATTTAATTTAAATATGCACACACATGAAATTTGAAGCTCATTGTTATTTACACTTTTAAGTCATCATTCTGAAATTCATAATTCATTAAATTAAAATTCTGATTCGACATAACAAGGAGCACTTAATTCACTAAGGAACCTAACCAACAGGAACTCGAATTAATCAACTAGATGCTTGGGATATAAATGGCTAAACAAAAAAATATATATGTCAAGTCACAGCAGCTTATATTTATTTGTTTTGGTGTTTGGTATCTATTTGGAGTCAGATTAATTCGAATTCGTGTTAGTAAGTCTCACTTAAGAAAGTAAAATTGTATATTTTCTACCAAAAACGATTTTATACTCATGCCTCGAATTTGAAACCTCTTAATAAAGATAAATTTTTTTATCACTCTATCACAATCTTTTATGATAACTCAGTATAGTTGTCGGTATATCAAACATTATGTCCCTAGGAGGCTAGGACCATACTAGGAAGAATCAATTACACATATGTTGTCGACTTATTTCTACTAATAAAATGACATGTATGGACTCAAAATTTTGAGAGGTCATATGATTCAAGGAATTACAAAAAAAAAATTCTTACTATGTATTTTTATTGTTCTAATGCTACTATTTGATTTATATGTAAACGATTTGATCGTTCAATGACTTGTAAGATAAATATATCAATTAAGTGATTGTCTTGAAAATTAATGCGGAAAATATTCTAACATAAAGTTTTTTTGAAGGTTATATGCCAATTACAATATACTAAATATTAAATTGTAAATTATTGATTTTTTTGTGTATAATAACTTGAGATATATAAAAACAAACATATAAATTTTAAATCCTAAATTTTCTCCCTAATATCAACAATATATATATGAGAATGCATATCATATTTTATAGTGTTAGATAGTAGAGTTCAAAGATTTTATATTCATTCACAAAAAGTAAAAAATTATGGAATCCTTTCATTTTTCATAACCATGTAACTGAATTATTTTTATATGAGATTCTTATTTATTTATTTTTTCAAAAAAAAATGAAGAAGAAGAAGAGAGAGACTTGAATAATATACACCTCTTATAATTGAAGAATTAATGACCAATGGAAAAGGGGCTATAATTTCATTAAAGTCTTAACTTCCTATTTGCCAACCACTTTTTGTCCACCGACTAAATATTTCATCAAATATGAAGCTATCATTTAATCATGGATATTGAAAGTGGATTGTTTTATATATAAAAAAAATGTTGAATATTATTCGTCCATAAGATTTTGTCAATTCTTGAAGTTCATCTTTTAAAAAATCTATATTAAATAAAATACATTTTTAAATATAATTTCAAATTTAAAATATGTAACTATTTTTCATTACACCTTTAGAATTACTATGAATTTTTACTAAATCTATAATAAAAATTCAACCAAAATTTTCATTAAATGAAAGAAAAAAAAAGAATTAGATGACTCCAATAGAAAAAAGACGAAATGCTGAGATAATTTTTAGTTCTGTCACGCACTTTTGTAATATAAAAATTGAATAGAATAGCATGGACTTTTAATTAGTTGTCATGTGATTCCTCTATAAGCCACTATAACTTTTTTTTTTTTGTCATCCGGAGATTATATTTGCTTTGAAGTTTGATTAATTAATGTCCGTGTTAAAAAATCTCACTTTGGAGGATAAAGTTTAAAGAAGACTTTCTATTATTCTGAACTCGAAATCGAGATCTCTAAACAAAAAAAGAAGAGTACTTATCATTTCACCACAATGATAAGTAAACAAAAGAATGATCAAGTGTGCTTCCTTCCTTATTTTGATAGGCTTTATCAGCCCAATCTATGTTGGGTTGCCCTAAACTCAAATATGCTGATGGGCTTTAAATTAATAGGCCCAATAAGAATTACATAGGATTCGAGTGGAGGGATGATTTACAAGAATGACCTTGAAGATCGGTGATATTAAAATTTTGTCCCCGCTTCACTTGCCTAATGAACAAAGCTTCGAGGTCAACAAGTTTTTCCTTTTGAACTTGATGCAAATGGATATCGAAAGCTCAAGACCATCAATTTTCAAGATTATTAGATGTAATTTCTTGTGGAATAAGGTGTATCAAGCCTATGAAGGAACCAACATGGATTGTGGTGCACTGGTGGAAGTGCTTCACCCTGAACTAGAGGTCTCGGGTTCGAGCCCTGAGTATGGAGAAAATCTTGTTGGTTGGAGCTCCAATGTGGGCTCCGGACACCGGGTGGGAAACAAAAAAAAAAAGCCTACGAAGGAGGAAATCATTTTAAAAAAAATATCTTTTTGTTTGATATACGATATACAATCATATTTAGAAGAAAAATAAGCTATCAGATACTTAAACAAATTATAAGAAAATAAATAGATCAAAACTCGAATTAGATTATGATCTATTGGTTAGCCCATTTTGATCTAACTCATTTCAGCTCAAGTAACTTTTAACCGAGTTAATGATCTCTCATTAATTAATTCATCGATATTAACTCGTTCAAATTCAACCTAACATGTCCATTTGACATCGTATGATATAGTTTCCACATGGACAAAGGGTTAAGAAAAAGCAACTCTACTACAAGATGGGCACCAAATGGTCTTTTTCCTTTAACAAAACTCCAATACTCTACAAGGATAAGTGGATAAGCTTTACCTTCAAGCAATAAAATCAAGAATGCATCACAAGTTTGTACCTTTGGCAAAAATATCTACTTGTAAATTAAAAAAATGAGGAAAAAACCTCACACACCCAAATATCTAATCCTTTTTTATACAGTCACCTCTTTTCAAGTACCAAAAACTTCTAAAAAAATGTCAATTTTAGCACCAAATTCCCAAATTTTGTACAGAGAAATCTACAATAGAGAGAATCAGCATCTGGTTTTGAACAGTGGAGGGAATCTAAATATTGTAAAATCATATGGATTTTGTTTTGTTGATAAAAGAAGAGGTGATTGGAAGAAGAAAATAAAAAGGGAGATTAGAATTCATGCCTCTTGGGCAGATTTGTCAAGACCAGCTGCTGTTGAGATGCAACCCATTGAGAGTAGTGAACAACTTGATCAGATTTTAGACTCTGCTAAAGAGCTTTCACAACCTATCATCATTGATTGGTAAAAATCTTATCTTTACCTTCTTTGTGATACAAGAAAGACTGTGGTTGAATGGTAAAAGTTCTGTCTTTAATCATAGGTTTCGGGTTTTAGTCTAATGTGGTTGAATGGTAAAGGTTCTGTCTTTAATTATAGGTCTCGAGTTTTGGTCTAATGTGATTGAATGGTAAAGGTTCTGTCTTTAATCATAGGTCTCGAGTTGTAGTCTAATGTGGTTGAATGGTAAAGGTTTTGTGTTTAATCATAGGTCTTGAATTTTTGTTTAATGAGGTTGAATTGTTAAGGTTTTGTCTTTAATCATAGGTCTCGAGTTTTAGTGTAATGTGGTTGCATGGTAAAGGTTCTGTCTTTAACCATAGGTCTCGGGTTTTAGTCTAAGACAAGAAGCTTTTTTTGATTGTATAGGTGGTCCTCCTTTTAACTATAGGTCTCAGGTTTGAACTTCAAGATGGAGTCTTTTAGATAGTAAAGCTCCTTCCTTTAATGATAGGTTTTGAGTTTGAGTTCTGAGACGAAGTCTTTTTGATAGTAAAGGTCCTTCTTTTAACCACAAATCTCGTGTTTGATCCCAGAGATGGAATCTCGTATTACTCTGGATTAGTTAGATAATGAACTTCGGACACTGGATGATTATTTTCTTCATTTTTAGAGACAGAATCAAATTCATAGAGTTGTCGTTAGATTGATTTGTTTGTAGCAAATGATTGATAGGATGGCAACTTGGTGCCGGAAATGCATATATTTGAAGCCTAAATTGGAGAAACTTGCTGCTGAGTTTGATACCAAGTAAGCCCCTTTTTCATGTCTGCTCTCAAAGACAATACAATGCCTTGGAAATCATGAACTATTTTGCCATGTTATTAATTTGGCAGTAGTTTGACAAGAAACTGGATTTTTATGACCTTGTTTTTAGACTCAAATTCTACTATGTGGATGTCAATAAAGTGCCACAAACTTTAGTGAAGCGCGGAAACATCTCGGTAAGTACTGTTTTAGGAACAACTTAAGTAATCTTTAGCTGTCTATTGCTGTTCATGTTCCTGTGTTAGCTAGCTAATTTATTCTTGTTTTGATTTCCAGAAAATGCCAACAATTCAGGTGAGCATTATGGATTCTCCAACCTTTCAAAAGTTCGAAAGATCTTTTCATTTAATTTAATTTGATGATGATATGAAATGAGCTTAAATAACAAAAGAGGGAATTCATATAGTCAAACCCTAAACTTGTTTGAGTCTGAGACGTAATTGTTGTTGCAGTTGTGGAAAGATGGGGAAATGAAAGCTGAGGTGATTGGAGGGCACAAGGCATGGCTTGTAATTGAAGAAGTGAGAGAAATGATCAAAAACTTTATATAGTTGTTACTAGTCCAAATAAACAACAAATTTATTTTGCTTTGTCCAAAGTTTGACATCAATTTGTATATTCAGCAAAGGGCATTTCAATATGTACAGTTGTTACAAAGGATCCTTTTTGCATTATCAAATATGGTGAATTGGTGATGTTGGAACTTAGAACTTTGCTCGAAACAAATAGTATATATATTCGCTGACATGGTGGTGGCAAGTGGGTGAGTTGAATCAGATTTGGACGGATTGAAAATAGACAAAGCTAAAATGGATTGCCACTAGCCCATCAGTAGGCATTGATATCAAAATGATGCATACAAAAAATAATGGAAGAAGCACCATCACACCAAACTACTACCAAACAAGCAATAATGAAACGAAAAACTGGATGCAACGATCGTCCAACAATGATGAATAAGTTTTCATTGAAGACAAGTTCCACTGGAGACAAATTCTAAAAGTTCACCATCAAATTGAGTTATTAAGCTTGAAGAAACTGACAATCGACTCAGGAAAAACTCAGTTGAACGGACTCATACAGTATGCAGTTACTGAAGGGAAGCATCGATTGTAAAATTCCACACTTGTGGAGAATTTAGATTCCAAAACCAAAACCAGCCCGTATCCTGTGGAAGATAAGGTCTCTCCATCCTCTCTCTGTATTCTCCACAACAGTTGCGTTACCATATCTGCACCATCAGTAGCAAAATTCGTATAACCAATTTACAAGCAAACTAACACAAGTAATCAGATAAACTACAACGCACCTGTCTTCCTCTGGTACATCTGTATGTGTCAAATTGATTACTGTAACTCCAGATTGAGGTTCCTCAAAAGTAATTCGGACCTGCAACGTTTCATCATCACCAGAGATGTATCAGAAAAGACCATTCCATCAGACCCATTTATTTAGATCCTAAGGCTCGCAACACACAACACGCCTTGTCGCCAGCAGGTAGTCACAGTTCTATCTATTTAAACATATTGACCTCACTGTACGATGAATAGAAATGACAAGCGAGGATAAAGAGAGTTTTAAATTTAGAAAATCAATTCAAACATGATTTTTTATGACTGGGAAATCCCTAAAGGCCAATGGTGCATGGTTTAAAACTAGGCAGAAGATTTCTAGAAGTTGAAATTTCATCAAAACATCATTTGTTCCTCTCAGTCCATAAACACCAAATAGCACCAGGGATCATCACGGAGATACTCTTGATAGCTTTGTCAACTTCCCATGAACTCCAACTTTCAAGAGCATCCCTAACAGAGAAAGGCATGACCTAGGAAAGACTCAAAAGAACAGCTAAACATATTCCAACGGTTTGAGGCAACAGGGCAGTGCAGTAGCAAGTGGTTGACACTTTCTGTGTTCTTGTGGCAGAAGTAGATCGGTTGGCAAGCTGGAATATCTTTTTGGAGAGATTATCCTGTGTGAGGTATGAGATTATCATGATGAGTCTGCCCTTCTACCTTCTCCACTTAACTACCAGACATTCACAAGCTACGCCATTACCACTAGACCAAAGCCCTGGGGGAATAATTCAAACAGCACCATTGATACACCAAATTGTGTTGAAGAACAACGCCGAAAGCCCGAAACCATGTATCGATTTGGACCTATTTAAAACTAGGGGTTGACTTCAACATCCATGGTCATTGCTTGTGTTCTAGTTCAAGTAAGAAGCTAAAGTAACAAAGAACTGTACACTTGAATAGACATCACATAACTTCCACCTATTCCATTGTCATCTAAGAATGCAGTCCCTCACAGTAGCTTCCTTTTCACTCTAATCAGATATATTTCGTTCCAATACTAAATATTTTATCTTATTGACATTAAGAAAGAAAACTCAGGGTTAATCTTTTGTCTATTCAGAGAAAATATTTGAACTAAACATACAATTACTAGTAAAGTTACCTAGAACATAAAGATTATATATCAATCAATCAGATAACTGAAATCCAAATAAGCTGAGGTTAGCTATACCATTCTTCAGCTTCCTTTCCACTCTTGTCAGATATATTTCATCCCAATACTAAATATTTTGCCTTATCTAACATTATAAAGAAGACTCAAGCTTATATCTTTAGCCTATTCAGATGAAAATATTTGAACTAAAACATACAAATACTACTAAAGTTACCTAGAACATAACTCATTCTCCACACTTTACACCCATAGAAGATCATATATCAATCAATCAGACTTGAATCCAAATTAGTTGATGTCAGCTATACCATCCCTCAGCTTCCTTTCCACTCTAATCATATATATTTAATTCCAATACTATATGTTTTGCCTTAATTAACATTAAAAAGAAGACTCAATCTTTCATCTTTTGCCTATTCATATGAAATATTCAAAGTTAAAACATACAAATACTAGTAGTTACCAAGAAAAGAACTCATTCTACATACTACAAACCCATAAAAGATCATATATCAATCAACCAGCTAACTCAAATCCAAATTAGTTGAGGTCAGCTAAACCATTCTCCAGTTTCCTTTCTAATTTTTCATTCCACTACAAAAACATTTTGCCTTATTAACATTAAAATAAAAGACGCAAGTTCATATCTTTTGCCCATTCAGATGAAGTTTTCAAAAACATGCAAATACTAGTTAAGTTAGCTAGAACATAACTCATCCTACACACTACGAACCCATAAAAGATCATACATCAATCAATCAGCTACTTCGAATCCAATTAGTGGAGGTCAGCTATACCATTCTTTAACTTCAGTGCTGCTCTGTTCAGATACATATCATTTCAATACTAAAGTAATTTGGCTTATTTAACATTAAAAGGAGACTCTTGACAAATCACACAAACACAAATACAGAAGCAAAGGTCAGGAAATCATACCGTTGAATGTAAACCATCAGGCCAGTTACCAAATCGCCATTTCTGCACAATCAATTTTCCTTCTTGCAACTCCACATTAGTTCCAGTCACTGAACCATCGAATATGCTAAACTCTCCTCCCACCTCTTTGCTTATCCTTGCATTACTCTGAGTAAAGCCCTTCCACCTATTCTCATCCATCAATATCTCAAACAAATCCTTTGCCCTACAGCTAAACTTCTCTGTCATCGTAATCGTCTTAAACCCTTCCTTCTTCTTCTCCTTCTTAGCCACAACAACCTTTGCCTTCTCATCCACAGCTGTCGTAGGAGGAAGGGCAACATTTCCAGCACCAGCAGGTTTCTTAACTACTTTCTTCACCTCACCTTCTTCCTTTGCAGGCCCACCATTCGCCATAGCATTAACATACGTCTTCACTTGCTCCAAAACAAAGGGCTTTCCTTTTACAACAAACGCATCCTTCAATCTCTTCCCAATAGGTCCTTCATCCTTAACCGTAACCTTAACTTCCGGATCTTCATCAGCATTCTCATCAGCAATATAAGGAAATTCAACATTTCCTTCAATTTTCATCGCACTACTACCATCAGTTTCCTTCACTTC
This sequence comes from Solanum tuberosum, assembly GCF_000226075.1. Classification (NCBI taxonomy): domain Eukaryota; kingdom Viridiplantae; phylum Streptophyta; class Magnoliopsida; order Solanales; family Solanaceae; genus Solanum; species Solanum tuberosum. Next base: position 94,147 of record NW_006239309.1, on the reverse strand, counting down.
CCCTTCCCAGGAGACAACCAAATTCAATTCGTAACCCGGAATAATCTTCCCCTTCCGGATATTCACATAAGCTTCTCCTTCAAGCTTTTCGATCTTTTTCGTCCGGATTTTGAGGTTACCTTCGCCGTCAATTAGGGTTTTGTTGGCTAAAAGGTTAGTGAGGAAGTTTCGTGACCATTCGAGGCAGTCAGTTTCAGCCCAGTGCCAATTGTGAACGTTGGTGCCATCGGGTCGATCTTCCACGATCCATCGTTTGTCTCCTTCTCCAATACGAGCCATTCTACGGCGGCGCTGAGGCGGAGTACGGCAGCGGCGATATGAGCACGTGAGAGAGGAATTGATTCTGTGTTGCGGGAGTACGTGATGGACCAATGGAACGCAGTGAGAGAAAAAGAAAAGGAAAAAAAAGGTTCTAGAGGGTTCCAAAAGACTCGAATTGCTGAGAAGGATCTAGAAGACTGAATTTTTATTTATTTATTTTATTACTTAAAATAAAAATCTTGCACCTTTTAATTAGTCTACACTCTACATTAATCGAGAATTCCCACCCGATTTTTTTTAAATAACGTGAATTATATGTGTGATAATCTCATCTAAAAACTTAATTTGTTGGAGCGAATCTATCTAGACTATTTTTATGAGCTAATTTTAAGTTGAAAATTTATATGATTAATTGTTGTTTTTCAATAGATGACTTATTGTTTTATGAGTTTATAAAAAGAAAAAAAGAGAGTGTTCATATATTATATTATTCGAATATGTTCGATGTAAATAAGTATATCAATATATTTATGATTGACTGTAATCGTTTAAAACAATTTATAAGATATTCGTTTCTGATTTTTCTTTTCAATCTCAATTATGTTTGGTGAAATAATCATATCGATGGTTAATCAAAATTCATATGATTGTCAACAATATATAAAATGTATTTTTTAGTCGCGGACGAAATAATAAATAAGGCAAAACAATAATATATATGCATATATATTTAAAAGAAACTTAAATGAGGTAAGAATGAATGAAACAATACTTAGGAAAATGATTAATATTTTATTGATAACTCATTTTTTTCATAAAAAGGGAGAGTTCAAAATATTGAAGCTAGCAATTGTAAACACAAACACAACTTAACGGGCCTACATTGCCACCAGTACAAACTCCAGTTCCATTATGTTTTTGTAAGCATTCACTTTGACACTCAGCTATGGTGCAATCTGAGGCCTTCAATGTCTCAGAACATCTTTGTTGGGCTTTCACTTGTGTACTTGTCATTGCAACTACATCAAAAATTAGTAAAAATTATGGGCTACATATCAAAAGTGATGTGGAAACACCATGATAATGTTATGAATTTTCAAATTTAATATATATAATGTCATGGTTTTTGAAATTCATGGATTTCAAAAAAAAGAAAAAGCTATTTTTAATGACTTGAATTTGAAACTATTTTTCTATATCACAAACAAAACAATAAGTATATATAAAAAGATTTATTTTACTAAGAAAAAGGAGACTAACCTGAAAGAATGAGAAAGAAACAAATGATAGAGCTCAAGAACTTAGCCATTATTGAAGTTTGATGAACTCAAATGTTTTAAGGGATTTTTCTAGTAGAGTTGTGTGTTTTGGTAAAGCAAGGTGAAAGGGGCTTTTATAGTGTGAATTTTTTAGATTTATTTTGGAAAGTAATCTAGATGTATAATTTACTTATCATACATAACATAAATGACTTATTTTTAAGATCTAGATTTTTTTTTGGTAAGTAATTAGCTAGATGTATCATTTACTTACCATGCATAACATAAATGACTTATTTTCAAAATCTAAATTTATTTTGAAAAGTAATTAGATAGATGTATAATTTACTTACCATACATAACATAAGTGACTTATTTTCAAAATTCACATTTATTTTAGAAAGTAATTAGCTAGAGGTATAATTTACTTACCATATGTGACATAAATGACTTATTTTCAAAATCTAGATTTATTTCATAAAGTAATTAGCTAGATGTGTAATTTACTTATCATATATAACATAAATGATTTATTTTCAAAATCTAGATTTATTTTGAAAAGAAATTAGCTAGATGTGTAATTTACTTATCATACATAACATAAATGCCTTGTTTTCAAATCTTGATTTATTTTGAAAAGTAATTAGCTAGATGTATAATTTACTTACCATACATAACATAAATGATTTATTTTAAAAACTTGATTTATTTTGAAAGGTAATTAGCTAGATATATAGTTTACTTACCATATATATAACATTTGACTTTGGTATGACGAAAGTCTTTCTTTTTATATAGTAAACATATTCTAAAATATTTATAAGCAATATATTTTGGTGTTTGATTGGTTTATGGAAGATATTTTTTGAATATATATATCATGAACTTGAGAGTATTTCAATGAAATTATTGATCACCAATAAATAATAATATTTTAATTGAAACAAGTAATAGAAAGTTAACTAGTCATAAGGAAATTATTTTTCACTCATAAGTAGGGAGATCATTTTTCTTTCTTTTTTAACGGTAAATGACTTTCATCTTATTAATAACTAAAAAATAACAATCTTTAAAATTAGTGAGTATAAAAAATACATATGACTGAAATTATTTATGACGAAACGACAAGTAAGGTGCAAGTTGATCAAATTCTCCCTCTTTTTTTGTTTTGTTTTGGTTGTTGATCTTCATTTAATTTTGTAAGAATTCATTTGGTCAAAGAGATATAGAGTTAATAATTTTTGAATAAAATGCGAAATCATTATATTTTTCATTTGGTTGAGTTATTTATTCCAAGATTAGTTGTATTGTAATTGTTGTTTTGTCTTTATATAATATTTTATGTGGCTAACATTTGTAAGATAATTAATTTCGAGATTCAATGTCAAAATGACAATGATGTCGTTCTCCAAACTCTTCTTTCAACTTCCTTGAAGAAAGTTGAGATTAAAATTGAAAATCAAAGTATATCTGATATGTACAACTAAAAACAGTTTATATTATATCCCGTTGTTAGTTTAATAAATCAAATATTTTTTATGGAAAAAACAATCCACAAAGTAATCGTGTTATTATTTAATCTTGATATTTTAGCCGCAACATTATGCTCAACGCATAATCTCAGTATTACTATGTATAATCATTTTAATTCAAAAATTTACTAAGTTGATTAATTTAAATGTGTATTGCATAGAATTTGTAAAGAGGAAAATGTTTTTTTATGAGTGTCAATTCTCAAAATTCAAACTCGAGATCTTTATATGAATGAAAGGATCTTTCATCTATTCAATTACATATATGCTATGAACACAAATAGCCCAGAGGCTAGACAAGTTGTTGGGTCCAGGGCTAAGCCACGAAAAGGCCCAAGAATAAGACAACCCAATAATAGATTTGTTTGGAATCCAGATTGAGTAGAGATAAAAGGGTTGTCACTGTGGTTTGGAGAATTCATGCATATCATGAAAGAAACTGTCAGATCCTCTTATCTCTTTCTAGATCCTCTCATCTCTTTCTAGAGTCTAAGTTTCTTATCTTCATTCTTATCTCTATCTTGAGTTACTTGTTATTTCAGTATTTTGTGTTGTAAATCAATAGTTGAAGTGTTGCCGTTGTAATTTGGCTATTAGTGATTATATAATATTGAGTATTTCAGTTGAGAATTCGAGTTCACTATAATATCTTTGTGGTCTTTTTATGATAGGAAAGTTTAGTTATATTGTAATCGTGAATTGTTATGTTTGACACATCAATCATCAACTTATGTTGCCAAATAATAATGTAATGACATTTTAAAGTTGGGATAACTTTCTAGTTATTTCTTCTTTCAATTTCAACAATAATTTCAATCAATGATAAAATATTCATCCATCCTTAATCGAATGTTTTAGATTCAAACTCTAAAAATAAAGTCATCTTCAATGCAGAGTGCTTTATCATTAAAAGTGAAACTTTACTAAATCGAATCTAAATCAATCAGCAACCAAATCGGAATCATACATCAGGTGAAAAATCTAAAAGACTACGATCAACAAAAATAAAATAAAATAAACATGAACAATATTACAATAAAATAGTCGATTAAAAGTTAAACAAGGTACAAAATGATAAAAACTTCTTTTAGAAAAGATAATACTAGTATTCATTGATATAATAACCATTCACATTTTTATTACATAAATAGACCAATATTTGTGTTATGATCAAAGATACATTAATTGGAGCCACAATCCATAACACAAACGCACATCTTTGGGCTATGGGGGTGACTAATGCAAATCCCCTTTCCACTGTAATACTCCAAACAGTTTTTTTGACAATCAACAAGTACACATCCTGTTGGATCAATTATTACAGAGCATTTATCATTTTGGGCTTTTGCTTCAGCAATTGCCAAAACTGCATCAAAATTAAACAAATAAACACATAATATTATATATCAATAAAACAAGAATTACAAGTAATCTCCTTTTAGATCTTGAATCATACATCACAAGTGTAAGTAATTTTTACGTTATCAAATAATTCAAAGGATATCTACAGATAAACTTCTTTAAAATTTAGATTTGTAATCTTGAAAATAAGATAGATTGTCTGTTGCAGTTAGAAGAGGCAAAACCATTACTTTAGCTTTTAATTCGACAAAACTCAATGGTTTTGACAAGCAAAAAGATTACGCTTCAAAACCAATAAATTAAATTTTTTGGCTCTGCCTCTAGCTATAACATGTAAAGGTGGCTTAGTTGTGTAATTTTTTTTATAGTTACGTCGTATATAACTTAAGCTCTTTCTTTTATCACAAACAAGACAATAAATAAAGATTAATTAAAGAAGAAATGGGCAAACCTGAGAGAATGAGAATGAAGCAAAGAATTGAGTTTAAAAACTTAGCCATTCTTATTGAAGTATTGATCTCAAATATTTGTAGTGTATTTTGATGTAAGGTGAAAGAGGCTATTTATAATGCAAAATTCTTAATTTTTTTGGAAAGTAGTGTTTAAAATTTTAATATGGTAACATTTTTTAAAAGAATCTAAATGTTACTTTCCAAATTGTTATATAGTTTATTATTTATTTATTTAATTTTGGTTAGATATAATTTCCTTTCCATAGAGCAAAATATGACTTGTTTCCTTCTTGAAAAAAAAAGTTATATAAAGTAGTTTAATGGAATTGATTCTGATGACACATAGAAGCTTGGATTATTGTTATATCTTGATTCTTGGTATAATAACACTTTTGACTTTTAAGTTAATGATGAATTTAAATTTTAACATTTGAGCAACAAAATAATTTAATAGTTAATAATTCATTAAAGTTTTAAAAATTCATCAACATAAAAATTAAATGTAATGTACACATTACAATTAATTGAAGATTACATATATTAATCATATATTAGAAGGACCAAAACATAGATGCCTTGTTTCCTTGTTAGAAAGTTATAGAAAGTTGTTTAAAGAATTAATGTTGATGACATTTTAGAAGAAACAAAGTGTTATTTCTTATATTATTACATTATTGCAAAGATAATTGTTTATAATATACTTTCCATAGTGAAAAGATTGATTGTTTCCTTTTTGAAAAGTTATGGAATGTAGTTTTAAAATTGATTGAATTAGATTTTTAGAAAAATAGAAAGTGTGATCTAATATTGTATTTCAGAAATCTATGGTTTATAACATAAAATAAGAAGATCTAAAGCTATATTTCGACTTTGATCAAAGTATATATCATATGTACGAATAAAAACGGTTTATATCATATCTCGTTGTTAGTTTAATAAATCAAATATTTATGTAAGAAAACAATCCACAAAATAATCAAGTTACTATTTAGTCTAGATATTCTAGCTCCAAATTATGCTCCTGGCATAATCTTAGTATTACTTGGTATAATTATTTTAATCTAAAATTATTAAGTTGGTTAATTTAAATGTATATTGCATAGAATTCATAAAGAGGAAAATGTTTTTTACAATGAGCTTGTCAGTTCTCAAAATTCAAACTCGAGATCTTTATAAGAATGAAAGAATGTCATCAATTTCAATTACATACCTTTTGTTAATAGGAAAGTTTAGTTTATATATTGTAATTTTGAATTGTTATGTTTGACACATCGACCATCAAGTTATGTTGTCAATAATAATATAATGCCGTTTTAAAGTTGGGATAACTATCTAATTATTTCTTCTTTCAATTTCCACAATAATTTCAGTCAGTGATAAAATATTCATCTATCCTTAATCGGAGGTTTTAGATTCAAACTTTAAAAATGAAATCATCTTCAATCTTTAAAGTGGAACTTTCTAAACCAAACCTAAATCAGTCAGCATCAAAATCGAAATCAAACACTAGATAAAAAACCTAAAAAAACAGCAATCGACAAAAACAAAATAAACAAGATGATATTACAATAAAATAGCCGATTAAAAGTTGTATAAAATGATAGAAACATCTTTTAGAATAGATAATACTAGTATTCATTGATATAATAACCATTCATATTTTTATTTCATAAATAGACCAATATTTTGTGTTTAATCGAAGGAACATTAGTTGGAGCTACAATTGAAAACACAAACACAATTCATTGGGCCAGTGACTCCACCAGTGCAAAGCCCATTTCCATTGTATTTCTCTAAACATTGTTTTTGACAATCAACAAGTACACATCCTGTTGGATCCAATATTGCAGTGCATCTCTTTTGACAATCAACAAGTACACATCCTGTTGGATCCAATATTGCAGTGCATCTCTTTTGGGCCTTTACTTCAGTAATTGCCAAAACTGTACCAAAATTAAACAAATAACACTTATATATCAATAAAACAAGAATTATAATAATTCTCTTTTAGATCTTGAATCATACATCGTCAGTGTAAATAATTTTTACGTTATCAACTAATTCAAAGGATATCTATAGATAAACTTCTTTAAAATTTGGATCTGTAATCTTGAAAATAAGACAGATTATTACATTAGAAGAATAGAAAGAGATGTTAAAAAGAACGACCATGGAGACTTGGGGATCTAGAGGCGGAAAAGACTTTATGAATGGAGTAAAAGAACTTGGGATCGCCGATCTCTTCCTTAAAGATTGGGATGAGTCGATATCGGTCGATGGTGTGAAAACACTTCCTGATGTCGAATTCCAAAAACCTGCGGAAAGAAGGAGTAACTGCGAAAAAGCTCAAGTGATTTTCCCTTGACTATTGTCAAGCCAGAGAAGATAACTGCATACCCTAGGGAATACAACTCCATATGAACATGGTGTATAGGAGAAATATGAGGCCCAAATTGAGAAGTGTTGCACCCCTTGAAATGAGTGCATGTACTTCTGCTACAGTCAGAAGCGGAGCTACCACTTTAGCTTCTGATTCGACAAAACTCAATAGTTTTGACAGTCAAAACTCAAAAAGATTACGCTTCAAAACCCATAAATTAAAAAAAATTGGCTTTCCCTCTGGCTAGAACATGTAAAGGTGGCTTAGTTGTGTAATTTTTTTTTACAATTACGATGTATATAACTTAAGCTCTTTCTTTTATCACAAATAAGATAGTAAATAAGGAATTAAAAAAAGAAAGAAATGAGCAAACCTGAGAGAATAAGAAAGAAGCAAAGAATTGAGTTTAAAAACTTAGCCATTCTTATTGAATATTTGAAGTTGATCTCAAATGTTTGTAGTGCACTTTGTTGTAAGGTGAAAGAGGCTATTTATAATGCAAATTTCTTAATTTTTTTTGGAAAGTAGTGTATAAAATTTAATATGGTGAAATTTCTAAAAGAATCAAAATGTTACTATCTATATTGTTATATGATTTAAAATTTATGTATTTAATTTTTTGTTAGATATAATTTATTTTCCATAGAGCAAAATTTGGCTTGTTTCCTTCTTGGATTATTGTTATATATCTTGATTCTTGAGATAATAAACACTTTTGACTTTTAAGTTAATGATAAATTTTAATTTTAACATATGAGGAATAAAATAATTTAATAGTTAGTAATTCATTAAAGTTTTAAAAATTCACAAGCATAAAGACCAAACGTAACATACACAATATAATTAATTGAAGATTACATATACTAGTCATATATCACATGAACCAAAATTAGAATTTACTTACAATTGGGGACCAAAATATTATTATAATCTCTTATATCTTCTATAATATATACTCCCTCCGTCCCATTTTATATGAGGTACTTTGACTCGGCACGGAGTTTAAGAAAGAAATGAAGATTTTTAAAATTTGTGGTCCAAAATGAATGATAGAAATTTGTGTGGCTGTAAATCATTTCATTAAAGGTAAAATAGATATTTTATAGTTAGATTGTTACTTTATATAAAAATGTGTCATTCTTTTTGGGACTGACTAAAAAGGAAAGTGAGTCATATAAATTGGGACAGAGGGAGTAATATGTTTTCCATAGAGGAGATCTAGATGACTTGTTTCCTTTTTAAAAAGTTAAGGCAAACAATTTTTAAAAAATAATATGGTGACATTTTAGAAGAATTATTCTCCATATTGTATTTTATACAGAAAGTGGTTAAATAGAGTATTTTCATGCGATTTTCTCGTTAAACAGAAAGGGAAAAAAATTATTTGCTCAAAAATTTCATCAATTTTTTTGGGACAGAAGAAAGAAAAAAAAGAAGAATAACAAGAAAGAAAGAGAAATGGCTGAAATTATTCTACCATGAAATCTCTTCTTTCTTCTTTGTTGTGATTTCTTCTTCCAGATTCATTCATTTCCTAATTTTAAAAATAAATAAAATTGGTACGTAATATTAATTTCTTCGATTCATCGATTCTTTTCATAATGTTCATGAAATCGAAAAATGAAATATGTTGAAAATTATTGGAAGATCATATTTGAATTGTTTAATATCATAGTAGTGATTTTTCCATTTCATGTTTATTTGGTATGATGAATGTCATTTTCTGGTGTTTGGTTGACGGAGCATAACTATCTAGACTTTTAAACATCTTATAATTAACTAATACTCGAACATTATATTATTATTTCATAAAAAAAAACACTTCCAATTTGGGAATATTATATATGTTAAATTTCATTTACCAATCAAACATCAGAAAATATTTTTGAGGTGCATTTTTTCTATGGTATGATTTCCGTGATATATACTAGACATTCCTGTTCATATATTTAAATATTGAATTAATCTGTGATATGTCTTGATGTTTTTTTTTTTGGAATTTATTTATTTTTTCTAATAATTGTTTTTTTTTTTAATTTTCCTAGGAATACTGATAATGCAGCATGTAAATTTCTCCTGGGAGGCATTGGATTAATTTTTTTTTAAAAGGAATATTTGCAGCTTTGATTGAATAAAAATGTCTTGCTGTGGAGGTGGAGAAGAAGACGTTTATAGCGGCGGTCCGCCGTCCAATCAGAACACAGCTCCTCCTAGAGCTGGCAATCCATATGGTGGTGGTACTGGTGGTGGTAATGATCATATTATTTTATCTTTTTCGGTTTTTTAACCCGATGTAATTTTCATTTGTATGTTCTGTATCGACCTCTAGATGGATTGACCCTTAGGTACGAAACTATGTTGATTGAAGGTGTTAAAAGGGGACGATGATGTATACTCTTGGACACAATTATTAGATACATAGAATCTATATAGGCCATACCAATTAGTTAGGAATATGTTTCAGATAGTTACTCAACTAATAGTTGTTTATCTCATAAAGTCTGTGTGACTTTTTTGAAATGTGATAGAACTAAGATGAAGTTTTCTTTAAAGACCTGCAATATCTTGGAATCCGTGTAGATCTAGCGAAAAATAGGGTACAATAGGAAAAAAAAGATCGATATAGATGACACAACTTAGTTGAGAATATGTTTGTTCTATGTTCTAGGAGTCATTTAATCCTATCAAAGATTTATATGCCGATAAAAGAAAATAGAGAAGTTTATAAACATGATCAACGAAGATTCATATAGCAGATGACGACTTGTTTGTATTGTAGCAAGTGATAGAGGAGAGCCAAGGAGTGCTGCAAGAGGTGGAACTCCTCAGAAAGTATTACCAATTGAAGCACCAGTTTTCACCTTGGATGAACTAAACAGATTGACAGGAAATTTTGGTCAGAAAGCTTTGGTTGGAGAGGGATCTTATGGCCGCGTTTTTTGCGCTAAATTAAGCAATGGACAGCAAGTAGCAATCAAGAAGTTGGATACTAGTGCTTCACCAGAACCAGATTCTGATTTTGCAGCTCAGGTTAATGAATCAATGCCCCTTTTTTTCCTTTTTAGTATGATGAAAAGTACACTTATACTTGAAATGTTTCAACTTATTTCAGTTATCAATGGTTTCAAGGCTTAAAAATGAGCATTTCATGACTCTGATTGGCTATTGTCTCGAAGGGAACAATCGTATATTGGTATATGAGTTCGCGACAATGGGATCTTTACATGATGTTTTACATGGTATGTCAAAGGTTCTGTCATAATACTGATAGTTGTTGCGCAAATCCTTCTGTTTGTTGTAGTGTTTAGTTGATTTTGGACCCCCGACTTATTTGGAACTGAGGTGTAGTTGTTCTATTGTTGCAGGTAGAAAAGGTGTACAAGGTGCTGAGCCAGGTCCAGTTCTTACCTGGAATCAAAGAGTTAAAATTGCTTATGGTGCAGCAAAAGGCCTCGAGTATCTACACGAAAAGATTCAGCCACCTGTAGTTCATCGCGATGTTAGATCAAGCAATGCATTGCTGTTTGATGATTTTACAGCCAAAGTTGCTGATTTCAACATCTCGAACCAGTCTTCTGACACTGCTGCGCGTCTACATTCCACTAGAGTTTTGGGGACTTTTGGCTACCATGCACCAGAGTAAGCCCTGCTTATAACAGCAGAACATGTAGTTTCTCTAGATAGCCTATTGCTTTACGCAGTTTTCACAAAACAACAATAAAACAGAAACGATCAAGATCACACAGTAGCTTCAAGCTGTTCTATTTGCACCACAAATCGGACAAAGCAATCCTGTTATGTTAAGAGAAACAACGAATAACGTTGGTGCATCAAGTAATTAGACAAGTTTCCGAAATGGCTGGTTTATTTTATGTTAAACAAAGGTATCGCATTTTTGTGTAGGTATGCAATGACAGGACAGATTACTCAGAAAAGTGACGTTTATAGTTTTGGCGTTGTGCTCTTAGAACTGTTGACAGGAAGGAAGCCAGTAGATCATACAATGCCTAAAGGGCAACAGAGTCTTGTCACTTGGGTAGCTTCTTTTCCTATACCTCTTTCTTTTCTAGTGTTAATAATTCCACCAATCCGCCTATGTGAGCTTGCTCACATTGTCGGTCCCAAGTAAGGAGGATTGAGGTATGCTGACAGCCAACGTAAAACTTGTCAATTCATGATGAATCCTCACAGTAAAAATATTGTTATTGTATAATGATCCAGACAAACGATCCAAACTTATTTGGGACTGAGATGTAGTAGTTGTATATCACCACTCACCAGTCTGCTGATTCGTACTCGAAATTCTCTTCAGGCAACTCCAAGATTGAGTGAAGACAAAGTGAAGCAATGTGTTGATCCTAAGCTAAATAATGACTATCCTCCGAAAGCAATTGCTAAGGTACTTTACTCGAAACAATTCTTCTACTTTTGTGAATCTTGCCTATTTTTATATAATGTTTGGGACTGAGGCGTAGTTGTTGTTGTAATATTTTCTCAGTTGGCAGCTGTTGCAGCACTTTGTGTTCAATACGAGGCCGATTTTCGACCTAATATGACAATTGTTGTCAAAGCACTGCAACCACTTCTCAACTCAAAACCAGCAGGACCAGAGTCTCAAGCATAGTAAATTTCTGGTTTTGAGACCAGCAGGAGCTGATAGCGTTGATGATACGGCAAAAACTTACTCACACTCGATGTATACATAAGAAAATATTTCTCATGATAAAATGAGGTAAAATACGTGTTGATTAACCATGGTTAAGTGAATAACGCGTATGTTGAAGACATATGTTATGTATTGGTTCGATTGTTGTAAACACCGAGTGTAGATAAGTTTGTCTTTTCCCCTTTCTGATCCAATATGTATTTTTTTCACAATTAGAATGCTTGAAAGAACTTTTGAAAAAAATTCTCATAGCTAGGTTAGTAGTGATATGTTGTTACTGGATATAAATACCAGTCTTTATACTTTTTGGGAGTTTTGTATAAATATAAATATGTAAGTTTCTGATTGAACAAGAACTGTCTCAAGCCACCATTGAAGGCATATATAAATATTTTTATATATATTAGCAAAGGACGTTGAAGAGAACTTATTATTTAATTTATATACATTTACACCCAGTTATTTTTTGCAGTTCAGATAAGATGTGGATTGGATCGGATCTCTGAAAGCATGATTCTTGCCTCCCTACCCCGTTTAAGCTCGTCCATTCGTTGGGTGATACCTTGCTCTCACGTTTGAGTATTTATTCGTTGTTTAGCCTCGGGATCAGTACATTTCAACTTGTTATCGAAGTCATTTACTCTTTTATTTTTTTATATTACCAATAAGCGTACTTATTATAGGGAGTAACCTATTGTTGTAGACCCTTTTTGACATGATCCTCGTATAAAAATAATTATAAATTTGTCATATGCAAAGAACTTCAACTCACTTAATATTCAATATCCTACCCGACGTCCAGATACACACATTAGAGCCCAACTAATCCAAATTTGCACCGAAAGTCCCACGTTAAGGGTAAAACGCTCCCTAACAAAGGCAATTCTATACCCAACGGGACTCAAACCCGAGACCTCTTGGTTAAGGGTGAAGAAGTACTGTTAGGGACTCTACTCTATACCCAAGGGGACTCAAACCCGAGACCTCCTAATTAAGGGTGAAGGAGTACTTTTTTCATTTCTTGATGATGTGCAAACATTCTTTGTTTGTATAACTCATAATTTGAACGACAATCAAGAGGTGTGGAAGGATGAATAGTCCCCACAAACCAAAAGTTTTGGGTTGGAACTGTGGGAACGAGTGGTTCCCCCTTTATACAGACCATCAACACAACCCAAACTAGTCGAGTCGGTGAGCTGAAATACCAAATGGCTAGACCCAAACAAGAAAATTCTTGGGTCTGTGTGGCCCGGTGACTTAATTCAGTGCCGATAAAAGTAAAAACATACAGCTAATTGTAGCTGCTAGGGAAATGTTGAAACAGCCTGTGAAGAAAAAGTGCAAGGTAGACAAGGGAGGAGATGTTTCTTAAAAAACTATCATAATTTTTCTATGAGATCAAATGTAGCATGATACAAAGAAGCTCAACACAACAGCTATACCACCATAGGATACCGAGAAAAAGGAGGAAAATAAAAAAAGAACAACGCGCCTCCATCTACTATTCTTACAATAACTTATCTTTCATCCTTGTAATTGTTTCTGCTTCTATTTTTGAACTCATCCTTTGCAGTGAGACCTGTGGCAAATGGATATAAATAATTATTGCACCTAAACATTTTCATGAAGAATAATGAAAGCCTGAACAGACGTACAAGCTTTTAAGGACAGTCGCTATGTAATGCTAAAATGCATAATGAAGTTGATCAAGTTTGAACATGAATACCATACTAACAATAGAATCAATCAATAGCATGCTGCTTGTTAACATATTCAACAAATCATTTTCGCATCAGTTGATGGCAAAACATTATAGACACCTTACTATTTCCAAATAACTTGTTGATTTTGTTAGTCCTAAACATTATAAAATCATCGGATCATTAAAAGTTGTAGTCAAACTAGAAATCAGATCATTTTTCACCTTTATGTTTCCTAAATTGGGCACCCACACAACCCCTTCTTACCCTCCCCCACTCACCAAAGGACGAATCACATTAAAGACATGATCAGATAATGAGGAAGGAGTACACACCCATCATCAGCGTCTAGTTCTCGGCTTGCACCGGAACTCAGCTAAGAGTGCTATATGATCAGAGGACCACTCTGGAGAGGGAAGTGCTGTGTCTTTTCTCAAGCTTTCTTCATCCAAGAGCTCCAATAAAGATTCAACAGTTAATGAATCAGCTGAAAAAACAACCATCACATATATCAGCCTTCATGACACATTCAAGGACATGCATATACTGCACCATCAAACTATGGACTGTAGAACAACAAAGGAAAACACTGAGGTGACAAATATATTGTCAATCTAATCGGAGAGAATATTTTACTATACCTGAGTAGAATATATAATCATGAGTGCCAATAAAATCTCTCGTGCAGTTGGTAAACAAGGGCTCATTGGTATTAGGATCCATCCTCCTCCTTTGCTGCTCTAGTCCAAGTCCCACCCCCATTCTGGCAAAGGATGAATAAGCACTAACCTACAGAAATGGATGCCACAACAAAAGAAATGCTTTAAATATATCTTGCAGATCTTATTTAACTTCTTCACTAGGATGTATAATACAAAATTTCTAAGGTCCAACTTCACCCTTAGGAATAGAAGAGGTTCAGGAGGAATCATATTTAAGGGTGTATTAGGTATGAAGGAAAATGTCTTCTTGGAAAATAAGTGGGTTTCTTACTTGTTTTCTTGTATTAGGTATGTAAGCAAAATATATTATCCTAAAAGCATTTGTATATAATCTAGATACAAAGGGAGGTGGGGTCAGGGTGG
>NW_006239309.1:12180-78749 GCF_000226075.1 Solanum tuberosum | reverse complement strand
GGGTCAGGGTGGGGGTGGCGGGGATGGGGATGGGGGTGAGGATGAGGTGTGTTGGAGGGTGGGGAGGATACAACCATTGTGGAATGTCACCTGTGGAATTTGTTTTCTCTACTTCCACTAGGGAATCATTTTCCTCCATACTGAACACACACTTACTGTATAAAAGGTGGATATGGAGAGTGAAGAGGATGAGAGACAAAATGGTGGGGAAGCAGGAACAGGAATAGAAGCCTTCCAAAAGTTATTGAAGTTTTACCAATGGGAGCTGGTGTGTTAACTTTGAAGCTGGACGCAAAATACCAAGAGGATCCACTACTAGATCTTGATGCATTGGATCAACTTTCCCCAAAGCAAGAAGTGTATGAGGAGCACTGCATTGTGACAGTTCACATTAGTATTGGTATTTCCAGCCTGTTATTTCCAGGAAGTGGAGAGGGCTTGGGAGAACAGTATCAACTGTGCCAATAAAAAAAATTCAAGAAACAACTGACCTTCCGGGCATCGAATTAAAATCCCCACAGACAAGCATTGGGATGTCAGCACTGGCAGCGATTTTTTCAAGTCCTTTAAGAAGTGTGTGAACCTGAGTAGTAAAGACAATGAGTTTTTAACCAGAAAAGAATGGAGGAGACCTATTTAATAATGTATTCAATAGTAACCTGCCACAGTTTGACATCCCTTAATTCTTGCTGAACGTTTACATGTGTGTTGGCCTGCATACAGAAATGGAAGGAACAATTTCAATAGATGCATCAGCTCGATATAGATTATGATCCACATTTCATTTAAGCTATCCCAGGAATACAAAATTGTACGCGTAGTTAACATTCCAGGAGAGGTACTTCTCAGTGTTACTGACTTGCTTTATTAAGCAAAAGGACAAGTCTAGTAAGAAAATATTCACCATGACATGACCAGAGTTATTAACATGTCAGCATAGAATGGGGCTATAAGAAAGCACAGGCAGACCTTTATCCAGAGAAAAAAAACTGAAGATTTCAACTGTAAAAGGAAAAGTTAAAAGAAAAAATCATATTCCTTACCACACAAACTAGTTGACGCTTCCCAGGGTTGTCAACCCCCTGGTTGCTGAACTTCGCTTCCAAAACCACTATAAGTGCAACATTATCCTATTATAGAACAGGTGGTCAGACATAATAGGCCAATTCTGAATTCAAACTCTGGCAATACAAAGATGAACCATTAGAGCAATTCAGGAAGATACCTTAACCAAACGATTTAATGCAGTCTTCTTTTGGGCAATGGGAACCACAGCATCAGTCAAAGATTGTGCAGCTTTATTAAACTCGACCTGCAATAGAAGCATGAGATTATTATTTGTAATGATGCAAGAGCAACCTTTCTAGTATGCTACTATAAAGAAAGTAAAGACCTTCTCAACACAATACTTCGTACCTCATATTTTTTAACATGTGAGAATCTATCTCGGCGGAAAAATGTAGCACAACCATCAATATTGTTAATACTCCCACTAAACACCTGTATATGATGAGAGCTGGTCGGTTTAAAAATTCAAAAACTCACAAATACAAACATAAATTGAGCAGAACAAACCTCAGCTGTTTTTCTTTTAAACAGAGCTTGGTAACCGTGTTTATCCAGCTCAGGAGCAAAGAACTCCTCAAAATGATTACTTTGAACCTGAAACGGAAGCATATAGCAATGACACATAAGTATTTCCCCCTTCTTTCTATATACTTCCTATTTTCCACAACGATTATAGCGGAAATTAACGTCATACGTGTTAAGCATATATAACATTTAACTGATGAGAAAATCTTCCTTTAGTAGCCAATCAAGTTCAGTAAAGCAAAATTACCATTTCATTAAGGAAAGAAAAGAGAATATTTTCGAGTAAAGAGCAAATTTAGAAAATTACCCATCAAAGATACTGAAATTAGTTTGACCTCTACAAAAATTGTAAAAGCAACCCACTCAAAAATGTTAATTCAATTATCAGATATTACTCCATTACCTCTTGAAGACAAACAATGTCTGCACGGTAGCCAACTATTTCGCGCAAAAGATTCTGTCTACGATATGTCCAAGAAAGAGACCAAGAGGGGCAATAACTGTATAATTCGTTTGTTGCATAGGCATCAGACAGAATATTGTAGGAGAGCACAGTGAAAGTTCCTGAAGAAGATAATCGACCATCCAAATCCAGATGTCCAGGAATATCAACTCCGCTAACTGAAAACATGCGACGTGGAGTTGGACACGGAGCTGGAATAACTCGGGACGTCAATATGGTACTAGAAGGTCCAACAGGTAATTTTGTTTCTGCATCTACAACAACACATTCAAATTTAAGCGCGTGACCAATATCATCTGCAGATGGCGTATATGTTTTAGCCCGTCCAACTTCAAACCAGGTTTCACTGCCATTTCTCTGGGTTATTGCTGCAGGATATAAAGGTGTGGTTCCATTCGCCAAGCTGCCACTTGATTGAGAAGAAGCCAAACTTGCATTAGTAACACCAGACCCAGTACTATTAAATCGCCCAAATATTTCTTCCTCCTCGTTTCCATTTTCATTTACAGCACTAGCAGCACGTTCATGCAGAACACGATGATGTTGCCATGCATCTGAGAAGCATTTAGGTGAGCAATGGTAACTCTTAGTGACTGGGATTTTGGCCTTCACACACCCAAGGCACTGCAATGTGGCTTGCTCAGATGGATGGATACTACAGATGGCAACTTTTTTATCACTTTGTATACGATACCTGCAAAAGAAATCAGACAGTTACCGGTGGAGAAAGTATTAAGTTCAAGTACAAAACAGAGGTGTTACGGTCCAACAAACTCCGCCGCTTTGCTAAAATTATCATAAGCATAAATAGAAAAATTGGTGAAGCGATCCCAGGGGCCCAGCCAACTGTGACACTTTGTTTTATTGCTGAAAGTATTTTAGGATTTTCTTTCACAAATAGACCGCTAGATAACAATTGATTCCTAACTGAGACAAAGCCAAACAATCCATATAAATTACATAAAATATTAACAACAGGTTAGTTTCAAATCACCGTATACGACTGGCGTAGTTAAAAGCTGACTGATCTCACTTTTTTTTTTTAAATGCAATAAGAGCCCACTGATCTCACATGAAATGTGAATTTCAGAAATGCGTCCTTCGTTCTCTTTTTTTAATTGATTGTGGTATCCGGTCCAGCTCGCATGCACCTCAACTATTCCACCAGGTACTTGCTACCTAAGTTGCTTGTACTCTCCAAAATTGTTGCCGCACCCGTGTCGGATCCTCCAAAAATACACTACTTTTGGAGGATCCGACACACACTCACCGACGTTTCTGAAGAGTCCGAGCAACATAGCTTGCTACCACCCACCAACACAGATGATGAGTCACTCATTCCCTTTTCTTATATTTTTTTCCTAACTCACTCCCTTTATTGCACTTATATTCTGTTGAGTAAATATTAATGATTTTATACATTGATATAAAGCTGGTTGCGCAACAAACAGCTCAATACTAAGCACACCTAGTGGCACTTTATTGCTTTAATAGTTCATCTATAGCACTAAATTTTCCTTGATACCGCTCAAATATGGCACTTGCGCAGACCATCCAATCAAAGTTTACTTTCAGCATTTAGCCTGTCACTAAGTTAAATTCATGGAATGCTAGTGTTTCCACTTCCCAGCAACAGTTATCAAGATAATTGGACCAGAACAAGTTTAAAACTTATCAACCAAAAAATACATGTACTTGCAAGAAATTTCTAGTGAACGAGATAAAAGATATATGACGTATCAGGAAATGAACTAGACACCTAAGATGATGGACTCTTTAACATTTTAATGCATTATAGAAGATGTGATGGGCATCTTCTCTAAAGGTAAGGTAAGAACATGAGGAAAAAATATCAGGGCGTAAATTGTGAGTATTTTCTCAGCTCAGCTCCATGCAGAATAAATAAGGAGAACCCTACTGCGGCTAGATCCTCTATCTGAACTAATCATTAACGTCACTTTCAAGCACACCCAATTAAGAACATATGTTTAATAAGAAAAATATACATCTCAATAGTTATATCTTACAACATAATCCCTTTATTGAGTGACACACTTACCTTTTTAGTTTGTACCAAAAAGATAGATACTTCCTCTCTTTAAGAAACTATTTAATATTAGCATCCTCATTTTACCCTTAATGTCATGACTAATTTAAACTACTTTGCATATATTTGGGTTACACGTTAAATAGTCGTATTAAATTTCTTAAACTATGTGCTCGGTCGAATACCTCCACATCAAATGGAATGGAATTTATTAGAGAAAGGATCAAGTCATCCAAATAAAATCGGAATTTCTTCATCAAAGAATAATATAAACCACATTATACCTGGCTTGCAAATTATGTTTCTCTCCGCCAAAAATCGAAAGAACCAGGGCAATAAGATAACATCACAACACAAATAAGATAAAGGGGTCTTCAGAGTGACGTCTTGCTACTGGAGGAGGAACAATAGTCAAGTCAACACAGAAGTAAGGACCTGGAAGTTAATTTGGAAGGTTAAAATCCCATTAAAAGTAGCTTATTTTAATTGGTTGGTGGTAAGACAAGCACGCCTAACACGTGAAGTGTTACAAGGAAGAGGTTTCCTTGATTTGCTCAAGGTGTATTCATGCAATCGAGAAGCAGAGGTGGATAACCATCTATTTCTTCATTGAAAAGCAGCTACAAATCTGTGGAACATGTTCCTCTATATCCTAGGAGACAGTTGGGTAATGCCTAAGTCTACTATGGAGTTACTCAACTGCTGGAAAGGTATTGGCAGCAGAGGAGCCAGTGAAGATTGGTGGAGATCCATCCCAGCTTGTGTCTGGTGGATATTGTGGAAGGAGAGAAATTCAAGATTTTTTGAAGGTAAAGGGATCAAGAGCCAGAAGATTAGAATACAATGCGTTAGTTTACTTTATTTTTGGTGTAAACAGGATATGGTAGGGGATACAGTACACATAGTTAACTTCATAGGTAACTTGTAAAGTTTTTTGTTGAGTAGTCCTTACTGAGGTAAGTAAGTGCACACACCACGTGTGAATTGTAAAATGTTCCTCATCATCTTTTGTTGATGAGTTTTTTGTGAGTACAAAGTTACCTTTACTCAAAAAAACAGATAAGACAACCAGACAGGTAGATATTTCATCAATGAGATGATCGCGATAAAACGTCAAATATTTCCAATTTCGGGAAATTGATCCCAAATAATGACAATTTTCTCCAAGTAACAGTAGTATCTCATTCAAAAGGGGTCGTTTGGTAGAATGGATAAGAATATACTAACTCGGGTGTATTATTAATGTTGGGATTCATTATGCTGAGATTATTCTTATCGGCTGTTTGGTTTGTTGTATTAAATGAATAAGGTGTATTGAAATAGGAATAGTACTGAATAGGGATAGGTGTAGTAGAATAGGAATAGTACCCCATATTGTTAATACCATGGTTTAATATGTACAAGAATAGTACCGAATGGAGTGTATAACTAATACACCAGACTTGAATTTGCAACCAAATATTGTACTAAAATATAGTACCAGTACAATTCTTATACACCCTACCTACGCATTTGCAACCGAACATTGTACTAAAATATAGTACCAGTAATTTCCTTCGGATTGAGCCGACATCCGTTACGGTCGTCATTCAATTGAAAGAATCTCCGTTCCAGAACCGTACGTGAGATTTTCACCTCATACGGCTCCAAGTAGCAAGTTACACCTTCTACACTCATACAGAGGTTAGACTTTGATAATATTTATCATGGAACTTTTCTCAGATACTATGACAGAATCAAATCCAAACTGCACTTTCAGAGTAACCTAACTGCACTTGAAGGAGAATGACAGCAGGTTTTTAACTCAAAGCCATTCTAATCCTATTTCTTTAAAGATAGCAGCCACTGTGAAGATAGGAAATCCTCAGCGGACATATTTCTTTTTTGCCAAAAGAATACAACTTTCAGTTCATTCACTTAACCCCCACCCCCACCCACCCCACACACACACACCAAGAAAACAAAAAGAAGCTTCCCATCTGCTGGCTCAAACCATAAAATGTGAGTATTCAAGCCACTCCAAGCAAGTGAAACGCAAGCATCAACCAAGTTAATAGATATGTTCTTTTTTTTTTGTTTGGCAACAAATCCTGAAGGTTCAACCTAAATTCACATATCTGTCACTAAGACCCACCACTATTAAAATGGTACAACTATGCAACAGTAAAACCCACATTTGTCAATCAATTAGCAAAGGCCTAACAAAATGCCTGATAGTATCATTCCAAACAGGATCATGTATCCACCATCTACTAAATGTCCTCATAAAGTGAGGAATTAAAACTGCCAATCAGTAACTTCGAGCTACCCACCTGAGCTACCAGAAAGTTCCGATATCTAAAAAAAGTTTCCCATCTGCACAACATTTGACTTTCCATACAAAAAAGAAAACTTAGGAAGAACGAATTAGACAAAAATTGCCCCTTTTTGCTTTCACATACAGAGCACGAAAAATCCTCACCAATTTTTTTAGGGGATCACAGAACAGTGGAGCTATTTCCAATACATCATCTATTCAGCTCAATTGGAACATGAAAGACAGTCTTTTTTATCCTGTTTGCCTATCATTTGCTTGATTACAAATCCTCAAACTTTAATAGACTAAACAGTAAACTTACACAAAATGTTTTGTTAAATTAGAAACACCATAAAGTTACATTCTTTTTTTCAAACAAACACAGTAGAATCAAATCACAAAGCAAAAAATATAGCAATATACACCGAAAAAAGCTAAAAATAAACCAACTGACCACTTGTATCTCAAGAAATATCCATCAATCGGTGCAGACTCTGAAACATCCTCAGAAATAACAGACTTATCCTTGTTTGGCCGTCGTAAGAGGACATAAGGCGTGAGTTCACAGCCTACGATCGGTATATCGGACGGGAGATGCACCCGTAACACACTCAGCATTCTCGAAGTTCACAAAAAGCTTTCCACTCTCTTCTCAACACTACTCCACAAACACAACCAACAAATACTAAGCAAAAACAATTCAGAAAAATTCGTTGTCGTTGGCGGACATATGGCGGATCCGCCATAACCTGTACTCTACACCAATCGCCAGCCTTACCTTCTGCTTCTACACCGTCAATAAATTCAACAGAAAAGCCCTAAAAAGTGGAGAAAAAATACCCAATTCAGAGAAAAATTGACAGAGATCTCATGGAATCAAATGCTAAGTTGAAAGATTTGGGAAGAAAAGCTGACAGATCGAAGAAAAAGAGAAAATTTTAGACAGAAATGAATCGATTTAGGGTTTTACAGAGAGAAGAAAGATGGTCGTAGCGGAGCTGAAGAGAGTCGTCCGGACATGCTAATTAACAACATATATATATATAATAATTTTTTTTAAAAAAAAAAAAACTATTAGGTACTTGCCAAATAAATTTTGATAATATCCCATTATGACTTATGTCAAATAATATTTGAAATCAACCAAATTACTCATTAAACTTAATTATAATTAGTAAGTAGTAATTATTCTCATTAGTATACATGTATTGTGAGTGTTCGTAACAACAAATAAATAAATTTATTAAATATATATATGTGTTGAGAGATTTTATTACTATTATGATTGTTTGAATAATTTTTTTAATTAATTAGATTATTTGAATCATTTAGTTTGCTTGATTCATTGAACAATTGAAAATTTAAAAACTCGTTCATCTTTATATGAATAGACATGCATTTTTCATACATATTTCATATTAATTATTATAAAATCTATGCTTAATAGCTTACCTATATTTGAGTACTATTTACTCTCATTTTACTCATGTTAACGGAAGTGCTAAAACTTGAATCTTCATTTTATTCATACCTCGATAATCAAATAGGCATTCGAAATCGACAATTATTAATTGTTAGCATAGTCATTATCTTATTATTATGTTTATAGATGTGGATGATCCATTTGATTTTCAAAAAATATTAAAGAAAAATGCCATTGGAGCTTTTTGTCGAACCAAAATATATGTCCATGAAAAATTGTAATGGAATGAATAGAATTTCTTCACTCTTAATCAGATGTTTTAGATTTATGTATTGTATAGGAAAACAAATCGATAATAAACACTTCTTCTTTAAATGGACCTACATGCATAAAACCAAACTAATTAGAGTTCCAATATAAATATGCCAAATACATACATCATAAATAAAACAAAGAAGGCCAAAATACAAGTTAGAAATGTAGCCAAGACTAAATTTTGGCATGCATGACATATGGATAACATGCCTACGGCAATTAAAAAGACAAAATCCTAATGCCTTTTTTCACATGGAACATTTGGAATACTCGTAACTGAAACATTTTGGTAAACCAAAACAATCTAGTTCATGTTCATCAACACTGCATTACCTAAACTTCCACCTTGTTGGTGAGAATTCGATTCCCCGCATTATAATCCCCTCCCCCAATTTCTCTTCCCCAAAAAACACACGTTGAATAACAGACACATTCGATATGTATATAGGGAGCAAAACTTTTTAACCCGACTAGCTCATTATGCGGTAGAATCTACAATACACGTTGAAATCGTACTGCAAATGTTTAATTATCGACCAAGAAATATAATGAACGTTGCTAAATCTAGCATTATAAGGATGGGTTCAATTGAATCCATTGTTTTTTCTTGATACTGAGTTACTGACCATCAAATATGGTTCGATTAATAATTTATAATTCATGAATTAGTCTCAATATTGTTAGACAATTATGGGTGGTCACAAAATAAGTTGCCCCAGATTAACTATCTTAGACGTGCTTTCACAATAATGGTAATGGAAAAATATCAACCCTAACAGATCGTTGATTTTTCCTTCAGATTTTGCAGAATCATAAAATAATAATCAAATATTTCAACGAATCCAAAAATTGAATCAGAACAACAAATTGGACATGTACAGTGTATAATTACTTGATTATCTTAAAGGTTACACAATTTATAACTAATAATCTCCTTAGAGACCCAACAAACAAAAGCCCAACGAATAATATTACTCATTTGAGTGTATACTAAATAGAACTTATGGGTAACTCTGTCCATCAAAGTTAAACCCAACACCTCGTGATTCTCAAGTAATTTCACATACCATTTCTCCGAAAAGCATATGCATCATCAAATTGCTAAAGAATACAGCAGTATAAAAAAATCATCTTAAAATGCAAGGAATTTGGGCAATAGATAGACATACTTGACTTCACTTTTGTAGTAAAAGTTCAACAAAGGCCTCTAATGGCAATGTAAACAAAATTTAACTAACAAGCAATGTCTGGAGTTGACACCAACAAAACTAATTCTGTCTTTCAATTTCAGAAACGCAAATAGAAAAAAACAACACCTCTCAGAAACAGACTAAGATCAATAACCTCCCTTCAAATCATTAACCACATCATATGGTATGGGGGTAACTGTCTCCAAAGTAGCACCTCCAACCATAAACCCTGGTTTGGGTCCGAGTGGTTGTCTTTTTGTGCTGATGATTTCTCCTCTAGCCTTGGCATCAGCCTTTAGTTGATCATTCTTCTTAATCCTTTCCCTGACTTCTTCAGTGCATCGAGATTGCTGGACATGCTCAATCCTCACATGGATCCTCTTTCTTAAGATCTTGTTACGAACCTGAGAAACAGAACAAAAAGGAGTCAGATTGACATACAGCACAAACATCTATGAGAAAGGAACAACACAAGCAAACACACTAAAAGAGACCTTCAGCAACAAGCCTTTCTCATCAAGGATGTGAAAAAACAGTTAAAACTCCAATATAGATTATAATGTCTTTGATAATTCAATCAGTATCCTACTATTGCACGCATATAAGGGAAATAACAGCAGTGTTTTGAAGAAATAACAAAAACACATCATTTTTTAATTCTAAGAATGTGTCAAATATCATTCAAAGAGTAAGAAGGAATAAGAGAAAGCCCAATAAACATGAAGTCAATGTCTTTAATCTGGTCTATGCATGAAGTTGTATAAACCACAAATCAACTCAATATTGAATAATACAATAAAATAAGAACTTGTTCAGAAATTTTTGTTCCCCAACTTCCAAAATGACATCCCATTATTGATCAAAAATACAATTGAGGATTATTTTAAACCAATATACATTCTCACTAAGGTCCATTACGCTAAATTTAACTTAATAAAAGAAACTTACCCTGCAGAACTCTAACTACTCCATTAATTCATGACAAGTATTTACAACACAACAAACACACTTTTTGCCAAAAAAAATTGTACAGATCAAATAAATGCTTGGGTTAAATGATGACATACTGAATCTTCTCAACATAAGGGAAGATTCTAGTGTCATGACAAAGGGGATTCAAGCATTGCTTCAAGCAACCGGTTAGCACCTATGTGTCACAGTCGAGTATTTTCTTTGAATCCCCATGTATAAATTCCTAGCTCTAACACTGCAGCTATTGCATTAAAACCAAAAGAAAACATATATGCAAACGGATTGACATAGCTAGTTACTTAAAAATATAGTGTCAATAACATGAATGAAGAACAGCAAACTGAGAGTACCGCGGCACTCTTTACATGAACTATCTATTACTATCTAAACATACGAATCCAATCAGCAAATACTGAACAACGAGCAAAGAAGACAACATATATCTCTATCTGAACCTACGAATTCAATCAGCAAATACTAAACAGACAAGGAACAACGAGCAAGGGCAAAATGAGAAGATACCATATATCTCAACAGAAACAAGCATTAAATGTCTCGACCTATAAATCTAATCAACAAATCTTAAGCAGACATTCACAAAAAGGAACTAATCCGCCAATACTAAGCAAAAAGTTAGAACAAATATTCACCACAATGAATGAGCAAAGGAAAATCAGGAGATACCATATCTTTTTACAAGAACTAGCAATAACATCATAATTTTATGAATCAAATCAACAAATCCAAGCAGTTACTAATATAAGCAGACATTCACGGCAAGGCAAAATGAGTAAATGCTAGATCTCTACACCTAAACCAATTACACCTACCTAAACCTAATAAATCCAATCAACAAAAACAAAACAGACAAAGTAATAGCACCTATTCACAATATAATCATACAAAAATTGCTCAAAAATAAAGTTTAATTGTGTGTGAAGTGAATGAGAGAGGAAGGACCTGCTTGTTGACTTCAACACCAACGGCACGTTTGGTAACATTCCAAACACGACCAGTACGTCCATGGTAGAACTTGTGAGGCATTCCCTTGTGAATAGCACCATTCACCTTGATATCAACATAATCTCCGATTTTGAAAATCCTCAAGTAGGTTGAAAGTGCGATGGTACCCTTCTTCCTGAAAGCACGAGAGAATGAATCTCTCGTTCGAGACCTCAAACCATGACCGGCCGGCATTTTCTTCTTCTGCTCTCGCTGTAGGTGCTTGTGAAAAGAGAGAGAGAACGACTGAAACCCTAGCGTAAGATAAATATAGAGCACATTGTATATATGTATAGAGCTTCTAGGGTTTTAGATCGGGAATGGGCCGATAAAATATGGGCTTTTAGCAATATGGACTGAGAAGGACAATTTGGGCTTCATCAGCTGGAATTAGAGTAAGATATTTGTGCAGAAATAGCCCTTTATTAAGTTTAATAAAAATATTTGAAATATAGCACCTTTATGTTGTGCAAGTCATGACAAATCGACAGGATAACTTACAAAATTGTATTGAATTGTCATGATTTCAAATTTCATCATAAATATATGTGGGATAACTCATAAACTTTAACACATTAACATGACTTTGTACTTGTTCAATTCTAGGTAGGAATATATTATGTATAGTGTTTACAAAATGCTTATTGTTAGCGAAATTGATATTTTCCTCTTTGATTGTATTTATGTTCTCTAAAGGCTCTTGTTTTTTTTGTCACAACTAGTGATACTACTCTTTATTCTCTATTGGCGAAATAATTTCAAATCAAGTCCTTTATCAGAATTTCAAAGTTAAGTGTTTCAAGTAGGAATATGGTCATATCTAAGTGTTGAGGATATGTCTAATGTTTATGCTCCGACAGAGACACACATTTTTGACGTCTTGATTAAAACTAATGATGTTGTTATTGAGTACAATGTCTTTCTCATCAACAACAATAATATAGTCAATCCCCCCCCCCCCACCACATTTCTCTCCACTTTCTTATCTCCCTTATTTTCTCTCTCCCCCCTTTTCTGCGAGAGAGATTCGATCCGCCGCATAAAGCCAACAAATCTCTCTCTTTGATTGGATTCAAACAACATCATCATTAAAACAACATGGCTACGACCCAAATACACTAATTTTTTTTATACCAAATACATTGATGAAATTGACATTAGATACATGGAATGAAATTGATACTCGATGCAAATTTCTATTATATAGAAACATGAACCATGGGACGACCAATGGCAAATTAGCAATTATGTTATTATGCAAGGGTAAAATGGTAATTATGCATTATTGATATTTTAGCTAAGTCAACTGTACTATTAAAGCTTCATTTGGTAATTGTACAAGTCTTTTTGTACTTTGTGGGGGTGATATAAGGTTTTTTGATTATCTCATCTATTGCTATTTATTTTTAAGTCAATAAATTTAATAAAGAAGATTGTTTCAAAAAGTATAATTTTGATGCCCTGTTATTTTGTGTGACATAAGTTATTGTTCCTGAGAAGAATCCATAACCTATATACTAATTCTTGGCTAATAATATAGTGATTCCTAAGAAGAAATTGCCGATCTAGCGGAGATTGTTCTGTTCTTAGAAGTGTCATTTGAGCTTCATCTATCTTGATTGTTGTCTAATAAATATAATGAATTGGAGAGGTCTGCCAAATAATGTAGATAGTAACTCTTTTGGCCATTATTTTTCTAAATAAAAGCTCCAATTCAAAATACTACTTTGTGCTCAAACTGGGTATATTCTCAATTATTTTACTACCAATTTGTATGTTAATGTGAGTTGCATAATAAGTGAATCCACGGGCAAAAAAATCTTTTCTCATTCATTAAATTTATTTTAACCTTGTGATCTTAAAACATCCTTCTTCTTCGAAGCAGAGATATCGACTCTTGCTGAAACAAAATAGCCCTTCAATTTGTGGAAGCTTAGTAGCTCAATTGGTTTTTGTTGACTACCTGAACTCTGCCTTGTTGGTGACGGTTTGATTCTCCGCATTGTAATCCCCTTCGCATTTTCCCTTTCCCTACCACTACCTCTAATTTTAACCAAAAAAAAAAGAAAAAAGAATAATAGCCTTCGATTCTTCTTATTCACTTTGAAGAATATTTTAACTCTATCTATACTTATATTTCTTACAATTTTCATTTTTCAATTTCACTGTTGAATTTCTTTGAGTGTTGTTGTTCCATGATGAAATTTCTCTACCTATGAAGAGAAGGAAAAAAAATAAAATTTGGCTTGAAGAAAATTCCTTTGTAGATTTGATACGATTTCCTTGTTATTTTTAATGTCATTGTTGACAGAAAGTTCCAATCTAACTTTTCCATTCTGTCAATTAAGTTGAAAACAGAGAAACATATACATTACATACAGTTTCCTTGCTATTTTCAGCTTCTCTTAACAGTTAATTTTTGCTCTCTTTGTAGGCGTTGTTGATTCAATAAACACTTAAAACTTGTGATCCTTATGATTGTGAACTGGGAAGTATATAGAATTGGATCCAGGAATATTCTGTCATATTTTCTGAAAAACAATAGCAAGGTACTTTTTTTCCTTGTTCCTTTTAAGTATAATTTTTTTCTTTATTCCTCTTATGATATTTGTGTTATATATTCAAATTTTCATTAAGATGATGACTTAAAACTATATTCTTGTGAAATTTTGAGGATTGAAACCTTTGTCTCCACTTTTGGATTTGAATTACTGGAATATCATATGAAGAAGCCGTCACATTTACCACTAAGTTTTAGAGGTGACTCCTGCCCCATCACTATTTAGATATTGCAATTTCATTATGGCAAATCATATGAATAGGATCAACAGGGCTACTAGCCATGACTAAAAAATATTTTAGAAGCTCACAGAGGTCCATTTATAGTTTAGGCTATTTAGGCTTTAAACAATTGTTTAAATATGTCACAGATGAAGTCCTATTTGATAAATAGAAGTTGAACATTTGGAAAGTACCATTTCAATCTATTCCAAATGGTTCTATTGTCCATTGTTTCGACTCTTGGGAAGCAAAAAGAATAAGATTAAAGGAAGTAAAAGCTAAAATATTGAATAGGAAAACATAACTAAAAGATGTGGCATAGTATTTTTTTCTCAAAAACAATTGTCCGCCACAATTATAAATGGCTAGCTTAAGTTGTGTGGAATAAGCACGACATCTACTGTACTCTATGTTTTCAAACACAATTAGCACGTAGGAGAAAGTCATACCATGTGACCTGAATAAATTACTGTCTAATATCTGCCAGTGTTTTTCTTGACCTGTAAGAGTAGAAGTTACCTTGTTATTTGGGACCAAGGGATTGTTTGTCCTTCACTGAATTAGTTGAGCTATAAAAAAGAGTATCTATGAATTTTATTAAATTTTAATAAGCGGTTGGTGAGCGCCAAGAGAATCCTCATGTTCTAGGGGTTTGGTTTAACAGTAAATGTTGTGCTATGTGGAACACAAAGATGTGCTAGCTGTATCACAAGTTTGAAACTTGACTGCTAGACCAAATTTTACATTTAAGTGAAGAACAACAGTGATAAATCCATTATCTTGAAAATATTTTGGTCATAAAAAATATTTGACGAGAGAGTCAACAAGATCATGTCGTTAGGAAAATGTTCCAAGAGTCTGTCTTCTTTTGCTACTCGCTATTCTTTTCCTGTTTTGATGTTTCATTTATCTGTTCATATGAGTTTTAAAAACTTTTTCCTTGGAGATTTTCATTCTTCAGTCCTCCGATGTCGTATCTACATGTTTTATAGAGTTGCTTTTATATATTCCTCACCCTGGATTTGAAATACCAAGTGTCAGTCACTCTTAATTTTATGCTGATCTGAGATCTCCATGTTGAACATCATATTTTTACTTGTTTTGTTCATAGATTTTCCAGTTGCACCACACTTTAAAATCATTTGAATTTTATCAAATTTTAAATTATATCTAGCTTTGAAGTTTTATGGAAGAAAATCATTTAGGTACAGAACACATGGGACAGTAAAATCATTTTTTTTTATAGTTTTGACAGAGACCAAATGGAGAATTGAGATTCTGCACTCCTCTTGTGAACCATTGCGAAGGCAAGGGTACTCAAAAAGAGAATCATTAACCTCGGAGCCAATTTTTCAAGACCATTCCTTGTAGTAATTTTATGTCAATATGGTTAGTGAATTAAATATTTGATTTATTTTGAGGCTATATTGTTTACTTCAACTATTTTTTTTTTCTTATATCTTTGAGTTTGTTTACCTACTTAAATTCTTATATACGTTTTCTACTAATTTTTAGTAAAGATTAAGTTCAAAAGAATGTAACATAATGAAAAATTGTTGTAATTTGACGTCGAACTTATTGCTTCCCTTTTAGCTATATCTTACCTCTTGTGCCACTGTGATTGCAATCACTGCCTAATATAAGAAGAAAGTGATGGTAAATAATCAATATATGGTCATTCTTGATTGTATGATTTGTATCCGTAAGTCATTTTGAATCGTAAAATGATTATCAGTTAAGAACAAATTTTATAGAGGATTTAGTTAGCATGCTTTTATTAGTCATAGAGAAATGATCACTAAAGCTTTCACTAACAGATAAGAATTACATGATCTGCTCTTCACTTTTTTTGTGATAATATAAAAATTATACTATATGAAGTCGTAAAGTGCTTCAGTTAAGGGAGATTTGATTTGTCTATATTTGATCCTTCAATTTCTTATGTTTATCTCTTATGTCTATTATAATTATTAAAGTGTTCATTTGATATATGCAGATGGAAGGCCTTGGATTGTGTAGCTCTTAGAAAGAGTTGTGTCATTCTTCAAGGATCACAAAGGTTCGATATACTTATTAAAATCTTTTTTTTTTAAATTATTTGCTATGCTATGTAATTTTTATATTTATTTGTCACGGTTGTTGCCTTTTTAGGGGGCTATTGGTTTGAGTTAAATGACAATCATCATGTTAATAAAAAATTCTCTTGGAATTACTTTTATAAATTATTTTAGGTGGTTATTTTATTCTTGAAATATCAATGATTGTGAAATGGATTCTTTCTCCTAAATTCTAATGATGTGTATATTGATTAATGACATCATATGGGCACAACTTAGATTTCTACTATGACAGTATAATTTAAAAGTTAAAGCCCTACCTTCTTTTACCAAGTAATGTTATTGCAAGATTTTATGCTCTCAAAGCTGACATACTACATGATCTTCTTCTTCATTGAAGGTTTGGTGTTAGATATGTCAAATAAATATATCTTTAAGTTCAACAACAACCATGATAGTAAGTGTGATATTGTTGTGTTGGAAAACGGGTATGCGAATGTATAATATTTAGATTGTTTTATTCTTCAAAATTAATTTTTGTATCTTATTTGTTGGTTATCTAGATTCTACAGAGTCGATTTAAATATAGAGTTGAGCAAGATCACGATTCTTCCCATCATTATAGTTAAAAATGTTGATTGAAGTAATTTTATTTCCTTTTTTCTCTCTGTATCTCTTATTATTGTTATTTCAATGTGATTATATTTTATATTTGTTGTAAAGTCATTTTATTCTCTCTAAATCAGACGTAGATTTATCTTGTTCGTGTGAGCTAAAACATGTAGACTATAATGTTGGGGCCGTGTTTAGCACGGGGATACTTATCTAGTATACATAAATTTGTAAAACTTAGATAGATTTTATAATACAAATACATAAGGAGAGAGGCAGAGAGAGAGAAGCAAGCAAGAGAGGAGAGTGAGATAGTCAATATATCCTAGATGCATTTCATGCTTGGATATAGTGTATCTAGAATAAATTCCAGCTAATTTGACCTACCTATCTGAGATATACATGTATCCTAAATAATTTTTTTCCTAGAAATATAATTATAAAAATTGTTGTTTCAACGTGTAATTAGCACCAATACCACTATACTTTGTGTTGTTTCCTCTTATTTTATTGGAAAAATACCTATATACACATCTTATTATATCATCCGGATGTCTTATCCTCTCTCTGGTAAATTTCTTTCCTCTCGAATACATCCCTCCCCTATGTATTCGGAAGTCCAGTGATGTATTCGAAAGTCCATAAATTTTAAGAATTTTTTTGTAATTTAAAAAAGAGTAGGAAAACAATGTAATTAGCTCTTGTGAGATTTATGTAAATTATGCTTTTTTATTTTCCTAACTTTTGGGCCATAAGCTCAAAAACTCAAGTCCAACATCCATTGCAGGCCCAATCTCAAATCATCTTATATCGTTGTTCTACACATGAGCTGAAAGGTTCTCTTTTTTTGCTCCTCCCTCAATTGACATGGGAACACGAGAGGTATATGAAGAAAAACTGAAGAGAGGGAATCTCCATCATGATCCTACAATCAAACCTGGCCTCGGCTCTGCTAGATGTCCTCGTTGTCTTTCTCTGTTGAACTCCAATTCAGTATGTATCATATTCTACTCGTTTTTTTTTTTTTTTTGTGTTTTTGTAATTGTACTCATCTTGCCTATTACATGCTTGATGAAATGCCTAGCTAGTAATTTGAGCTGTTCTGTTTGATTTTGGTTGCAGAAAAGTGGAGAATGGGCAATTACTCCTGTTCTGCATGATTTCACTGTTGTGGTTAGTATGCTATATTACCTGTTTCAAATGGTATTTGAACTGCAAGATCGAACTAGCCAAATCTATTGTTATGATTAAAATTTGCCAAATCTTACTAATCATAATTTTTATAATCAGTTGGACAAGGAAAATAAACCCATAGTGAACAGAGTTATAGCGCAATCATAATATGAAGAGCTTTTACCAACTAGTTAAAGTAATATTCTTTACCTTTGTGTAGGCTGGCTCTGGAATTGGTGGACTGCTCAGTGCAATTCATGGTTTCAATACAGGCATGATTAATTAATCATCTCTTCTGTGCTTATCTTTGTTATCTTTATTTTATTACTCTCCTTGTAGTAAATCGTGGTTTAAATCTTAAACTAATTACTTACCTCTCTTTTATCTAATGAATTCATAGCTGAAGTCTTAACGCTAGTACTTTTCAGGAATTCCTTTCGTCCAGAGACACGTGAAAGGTCCAAAGTGGCTTCCATTTGTTATAGGGGTAGACACTTTATCCACTTTTCTGATCTTAAACTCTTGTCTTCCTCTCTCCCTCCTATTCATTGTATTCTTGATTTTTGTGCTGTACTCAAATCTATGTATAGTTGAGTATACAATTGATGTGTTATCTAAAGCTTCACCCTTCCCCTTGTTTTGTTCTTGCAGCTTCCTCCACTACTCATGTTCTCTGCAGCTAGCGCGACATTTGGAGGTAATTCTGTGAAGTTCTAATTTCATAGCACGTGTTATGTTATGATGATAAAGTTGCCATGACACTCAACATATTAACTTTTTTTTTTTTGATAAGTAACCCTCAGCAACAATACTTCCCTATGCACTAATGCTTAAAAGTTGGTAATTTGAAGGTTAATGCAATCATTACTTGCTAGGATATATATTGGGTATCTTTGTTTTAGTTTTCTTTCTCCATCTTAATATAATTGGATATCACTTTATCCCATCATTATTTTGAGTAATTTTGGAAAAACTAATGTATAATCTCCCGTTTTACGTAACTATATAATTGTTGGTGATATTTTCACTCCTGCTTATCTACTTCTAATGAACATTGCTTTCAACTATATCCTGTAAGGAGTCGGAATTTATAATGGATGCAAAAAGAATGTTGTAATCAAGAAGACATCCCTTGATCTGTTTCTTGCTATACGTAGAGTAGAATCACTTTGATTCTTTAAACTTGACGAAAAACTGCTTTCGCTCATGTTCAACCTTACTCCAGTTACTTTTTTGATGGAAATAACATATTTTTGGTGAGAGAGATCACCAGTTCTCTAAAGGTCTTGTATTTCTCATGTTCCATCAAGTGAGAAGTTAACTATCACATATATCAGAAATAACCTCTCTAGTGTTGATCTGTTGTATTTTAAAGATGTAACTTAATCGACCAAATAAGGTAATTGTGGTCCTAATATAATGTGGGCTCAGCAGGGTGCATTTTATTTTATTTTTGAATGACTATGTCTAAACCTCACTTTGTAGTGAAGGTAAGGTCTATTGGAAACAGCCTCTCTACCTTGAGGTAGAGGTAATGTTTGCATACACTCTGCCCTCCCTAGACCCCACTATGTGGAGCTACACTGGGAATGTTGTTGTAATGAGTAATGACTTGATGTCTAAACCAGCACTAAGGAAGTGCTATGATACTTAATGGAAAAGTAGATGAGCCTCACCTGGAAATAATTCTTGGAGAGAAGAAAAGGCTACATCATTCCTGTAACTTTCGTGGTCATGTGGTTGACAAGTTCGTTCTCAAATCATGTGAACTAAGTAGCCACAAAAACTGCAATCTATGCACATAATAAATTTAAGTACCTTTTCCTTCCTTACAGCTCAATGCCAAAAGTGGAGTAGTCCACAAAATTTGTCTTCTACAGTTTAGGTACCTGTTTTTCTTCTTATAAGAAAATTGCACATGTTTTGGTACCCGTATTTTGTTGAATGCATGTCATATATTCGAACTTGTTAGTTTCAGATCATTGTTGAGCAAGCTTACTGTTACGCTAAGGTTAATTGTCTTCTTAAAGATATGTGCATCTTCTTGTCACGATAAGAAATGTTTGAGCTTTTGAATAAGAGGTGTGGTCAATGGACAGTAGTGTCATTCCAGGGACAATCAAGGATCCGAAGATTCAAATACTTCTAAATTTGGAGAATTCTAGACATATCTGACTTTACTAGACTCAATTTTTTAGTTATCGCTTTGTCGTACTTATTCTTGGTACCAAGTTTAAACAGTATACAGAGAAGGTCCAAATATACCCTCATACTATGCAAAATTGAGCAGAGTACTTTAGTTCTCTTATGCCCTTATCGTTAAATACTTGGTCCAATTGGTAGAATAAGGGCGTATTTGGACCAAGTATTTGATGCTAAGGGCTTAAGTAAATTGAAGTATAAACAGAAGGAAAATATGCTCAATTTTGCATAGTATGAGGGTCTATTTGGACTTTTCCAGAACAATAGATTGTATCCAGGGGACAAGTTAACTCATAGGGCTGGCGCTAGTACTTGATGCGTGAATTGGCCTGCTGAACTGATCTTGCTTAGGGTGGGTGAAGAAGGGTATCCAATTGAAATCCATGCACTTCTTTTTCTATTTTTCTCTTAGATGTGCTCGGCATCGAGCGGCTGGAGATTGATTGAAAAAACAGGCCCAGCCGACCCTCTCCCCCCTACTTGTCCCAAAGAAGTATTTCTTCACTTTATTTTTCAAAAATAGAAATTCGTATATCAAAAAATTAGGCTCTGTATAATATTTTGTAGGAATAATTCATGGGAAAGTGCCACTTAAAGGAAAATAAAGTAGCCACTCATTTTACATTCACTGGAAAGTACTTTAATGACAATAATCAAAGATCTTTTCCCATGCTTTAATCTTATTTATTAAAGCAATTTTCTATGTGTAAATGACCAGATTTTGCATTACAGGATATGCAATTCCAGTTTTTTCTCAACTTACGATGACTTCATATTACGCTGCTTCAATTGCCTCACATTATGGAATATCATTGCTTACCAGACGTATTGAGGAGGCCCATACTTCTGGTGTTCAACCTAAAAGACTCAGCTGATTGACTTGAGGTGCACAAAATCAGAGCCAAACCTTACTTCAAATTTTACAACGAATTATATATAGTTGGAGCAATTGTCAATTCAAAAGATGCATGTTCATTGCTTTGGTGACTTTTCTTTTGATAAAATATATAGTTTTTACTTTGTAATTATAGGAGTGTTTGAACTTGGAAGAAAACTCTTGAACTTCTGTTAAAATTGGATCTTGTATCTAAGTGCTTTGTATTAGAACATAATGCCTCGTCATTGTTTGTAAATTGTTGCATCCTCATCGGTGCTAACTGTGACTAAAGAGCCCTTTAATTTCTTTTTTAAGTCGAGAGTTTTCTACCCGGCCACAAAGGTAAGGGTAAGATGTGCATATATCCTACCTTCAGATTCGACTAGTGGAATTACACTAGGTATGTTGTTGTAGTCACTTCTCTATTACTAACTTTATATCTCCGAAGGTTGCAGGAGTGTGGGGTTAAAGAGAGAATTTTATGGCTTGACTTGCACAACATGTTTTGGACCAAGTATTTGACGGTAAGGGCATTAGTGAATTGAAGTATTAACAGAGGGAAAATATGTTTAATTTCGCATAGTATGAAGGTATATTTGGACCTTTTCCGAACAATATAATGTATCGAAGGGACAAGTTTGCGTTAGTACTCTGCAGAAGATGCGTGAACTAATCTTGCTTAAGGGGGGTGAAGAAGGGTATCCAATTGAAATCTATGCACTTTTTTTTCTTTCTATTTTTTGCTTTGATGTGCGCGACATACTTGTATCTTATTTATCAAAGTGCTTTTTAATGGGTGAATGACCATAATCTTGGGTAATTTTGCATATGCACTTCCATGGTTTACTCAACTTACAATGACTTCATATTATAATGTTTCAAGTGCATCAGAGACGTATTCACAATTTCAGAAGTATGGGTGTATTATTATGAAAAGATGCATCTAAGATATAAATTTGTCCATTTTGATCTTTAAGTTCTTAACATTGAATCGTTAAATTTAAAAAATTATAGGTTCAAAATATATAATATTACGAGTATTAAATTTGAGATAAGAGTAAAAAACACATCTAAATTATCTTCTTTTTTTTTTTAAAGTTTCATATCTAGGTCTGGTTTTTTTAAAAATATTTTATAAAAGAATTTTGAAAAATAAAAGGACGGGAGATTTTTTGGGGGGTGGGGGGGTGGTAGGAGATGGTGGAGTGGGGTGAGAATATATTTTAATTTTACTTTTTTAAAAAAAAAATTATTTAAAAAAAATTGGGATGGTAATACTTTAGTCTTTCTTTTTAACTAATATTAATAAAAAAATTTTAATTTTTGTCAATGTGGAGTATTTTATCATGTGGAATGTCATGTGGCAAAGTTTTTGCAAATAAAAGAGAGTGTATTACACATACCACTAAGGTGTGTTTCTCAAACTAATAAGTGATAGTTTAGCTATGAAACTCAAAAAAAGAAAATAGTTTAAGTGTGTTTTTGACACTTATCTCTTTATATTTTAATATACACATTTGATTTAATTATATAAAAAATTTAAAGTGCTAATTTTTTTTTAGAAATTTTCAATCACACTTGAAAATTTTGAAAGATTAAAGCAAAAAAAAGAAAAGAAAAATTAATTGAAATGTAAAGTGTACCGATAATCACTTGGAGAGATGTTACTAAAAAAAATAAAAATATAAGATTTAAATTTCTATCCTCACTTAAAAAGGTACATCCAATCATCATCATCTTATTATATCATATTTTAAATGTGAGTTTACACCTATATTTAAATATTTTTAAAAAATATAACACTATTATATATAATCTAGAGAAGAAAATATGAATTCACGTGAACTCTAACAACCTCCTCTAGATATGTATCATTTAAATATGTTTTGAGTTATTGTCTTTAAAGATGTTAGCTGAGATTACGTTGGATATACTGACAATCGTTTTAAGAATATTGAAAGACATTTTTCAGTCGATCCTTTTATTGATGAGTTTGGCATCTGTTTGTAAAAAAAAAAAAAAGAACTTGTGGCCAGGGGTTAAACAATTATTGCTAATACTGATGTAATTGACCTTGTCATTTAATAAGGTCAGGTAACTTATAAGGGGAGCTCTAAAAATTAATGCAATTTAATAGTATCATATAAATCTCCCTATTATATATATCATGACGTTCATGGTGTCCTACGTAGCAATTTCATATATGTATATGCTTAGTAGAACGTATTTGTATTTTATTTGTTTAACTTTATACAAATTTAATTGTTTACTTGTGTACACCCAATAACAGAGTATCTTGAGTAGTAAGCTATAAGAAATTTCAACGATTTTGAGAAGCAGGTTATAATAAGGTATTAGGTATATTTCTTTTTGTATGATTTAAATTTCTAATACTTAATTTTAATAATTCTTGAGTTTCATCTTCATTAACTTCTTTCCACTCATCTGATTAGACTGTCTTTGTTTAACTTTGTTTTACACTACAATAAAACAACGGGTGAATGTCTATCATGTTTTCTTATTTCACCACTTTTTGAAATAGTAAAAGAAAAAAAAAATCTCTGTCGAAGTCCTACGGTAGTATACATGCGTAATATCATGTTTTAACTTCTATGTGTTAATCTTAATCAAGTCGTATCGATACTAAAGAGAAATTGATATGATGAAACGTTATCGAAAAAATTATAATTCTTTTGGCTGAAATACACACATTGCATGCCACCTAAAACTTTAGGGTGTAAATAATCTACTCCAAAATCGTTTAAGGGAGTAATAAGACATAATAATAAAAAATAAAATGTGTAATTAAAAATTAGAGCTTAGTATAATGGAGTATTTATGCCTTTTTCCTATATGATGGTACAAAATTATTAAAGAATCTGTCAAGCATTTATCCAAATGGCAGTATAGATGGTAGCTAAATGAATTATCATTATATTATCCGTACATATAAGTATTTATTACTCTGTCTAAAAAATATTTGTCAAATTTTATTTTTCAAAAGTTTTTAAAAATAAATTAAATAAAATTTATATAAAAAATGAAATATTTTAATTTTTAAAATATACATTTAAAAATAAAGCATTATTTATTAAGATAATTTCTTTAAAACTACTAAAATATTCAAGATACTAAATGAAAATGGTTCAATAAAAAAAATTCAATTTCTTACATGTTTCCCAATTGACCTCTAAAAAATAAAATTTTAAGTCACTATCCTATTAAAATAATACAACTTAATGAAAAAATGTATTTTTTTTTATGAATTTTAATTTTAGTGTCAAACTTAACTAGAAAAAGAAAATATTAAAAAAAAGTATCCAGGGCTGGTTCATGCGAAACGGATCTATGCGGAGTAGGGTGAGGCAGGTTGAAGATGAAAAAAAAAATATTATATAGAACGGATTAAAAAATTTGCGAGTTAAATTCAATCCGCGTGAGGTGGGGTGTTAAAGAATGACAAAAGTCCCACATCGATGGTTAATGAGATGACTGGACTTCTTATAAGGCCTGAACAATCCTTCTTCATTTGAGCTAGCTTTTGAGGTGTGAGTTAGGCCTAAAACTTAATTTAACACAACACATTATCTCAAAGACATAAACAATAGGGTCCTAATTATGTGATGAAAGTATAAAGTGAAAATAAAATCTCACTGTATTAACTAGTAGTCGTACTATAAAAAAATAGGAATCGTACTTTTTACATACAGTTTTAATTTAAGGTTGTCCTTCGTGTAACACATATACCTGTTTATGATGTATCTATTTAATAGTCCTCCGGACGTTTTATTTATTTATTTTAATTTGATGTAATACGAAGTTTTTAAAAATAAAATAAATTTGATAATTTTAAATTAGTTATATGTTTAACGTAAACTCTCAATAGTTTAGATATGAAACTAAAAAAAAAGATAATTTAAGTGTGTTTTTGACCCTTATCTCATATAAGGAACCATGCAAAATGTTTTGTAGTTCTAAATTGGGTTCATCCAGAATCCTTGTCACGTGAATACGGGCTTCGACTAAGTTTCAAATATAAATAATAAAATAATTAATTTACAATAAATATAGTCATAGTAGTATAAAATACATAAACTTCATTAATTTGGATTTTAATTATATCTTATTTTGATAGTTTCTTAAATTACAATAATCCTGAATTTTGCAGAACTCACGGGTATATTGTTAAGTAGCCCAACACATAGTTGTGTATTAGATACCTAGTTATGTATCAGATACATAACATAAATCAAATTTATACGAATTTAGGTTTAAAATAATTGGGCTTGTGTATTAACAATATCATCTATACCATATACATTATGCATAAACAAATTTGTAATGTAGCTGATAGAGGTGGAGTGATGTATCCGAATGTTTAAAGAAAGAGAAGGAAAAATTAGATTTTTGTAATTAATTCAAATGGTAGGGTTTTTTAGAGGTTATATTATCTTAAGTCGTGTGATTACATAATTTTCCTTATTTTTATTTATAAAAAAAAGTCAAAAATCACAAAAGGTATATACCGACTATACATTATGATACACTCTGAATATAACTTACCAATACTTGAGCAATACGCTGACTATACATTATGATCCACTCAAAAAGCGGAATATAACTTATCTATACATGAAGTATACATTGACTATACGTAAAGTGTACATTGACTATTCAATTCCGACCAACTCAAAATTTTCTCTAAACAATCCCAAATTTTAGATAAGAAATTCTCTCGAGGTTTCAAGTCGTTTGATATATAATTCTCTTAAAATGGTTCATATTTATCGTCTATCAAATTATTTAAATCAAACTTTTAAAGTTGATTGATCATGAAAGCAACAAAAAGAAGAAGAAGAAGAAGCCCATAATGCTTTAAGTGGAAGGAAGGAGAAGAAGCCCTTAATTTGAAAAGTGTCACACAAATGGAGACGGAGGAAATGTCATTCTCCTTTCTTTTTTTTTTCTCAATGCACTCCTATTATACTTTTTCTTTACAAAAATAGTAAAACACTCCAATCATAATTTTTCTTTGTATGTATATACAGACATGTTCTAAAATTTAAAATAAAAAGTGACATATTTAAATATATATATATATATATATATATGAAAAATTGGGGGATCAAAATTATAACCTAAATAGGCAAGTCCAAAGCATTTATCCAAAGGGGCAGTAGAGATGGTGACTGATTAATTGACTCGTCCTTATATTTTGTGTATGTACAAGTATTTATTACTCGTTTCATTTTAAAATATTTATTACATTTTACTTTTTGAAAACTAATTTAATTAAATTTTAAAGATAAATTAAATTCAATTAATATATTTGAACTGAAACTAAACATTTCAATTTGAGAAAATAGCGGTTTTAGTCTATATGTTATTTGATTATACACATTTAATCTTTAATTATTTGAAGTATGTGATTTTGGTCCTTAAAGTTAAGAAAAACACTTAACTATTAAACAAAATTATTATTTTAAAATATATAAAATAAAATAAATTGAAGGGTTGGTGATTCTAAATGCTTGAAGAATTATATGTATAAAAAATTAAATTTAATAAAAATTAAATGTTAAATTTTTTTAAAGACTAAATTAAAGTTGCTAGGGTACCATTGACAGCCTTAAGGAGCATGTTCACGTACTAAACCCTTTTAAATATAATCGTATTTGACCTTGATTAATAACCATTGAAAAACAGAGCAAACAGAGAAGCAAATGAGATCAATTTATATATTTAAAATAATCATTCTAATCGCATTTCTTAAAATACATAAAATATAACTTTAATTTTATATACACAATTCTACCACTATTTTCCCTTTTAATTAAGTAAAATTATTTCTAAATATATCTTAGAATAAGGTCGTCCTTCTCCATTAGATGCTCCAACACCACGAGTGTCGAGTCCGGAGTCAAAAGGGCAAAAAGAATTATCAAAAATTTCAAAAGGGCACATCAATTTTTTTTTACCAAAAGGGCAAAATCGCTTCTGACGGAGCGATTTTCTTCTGAAAAAATTGACGTTGTTACTCCATTAAAAAACATAAAAATCGCTGCCCCAGCAACGATTTCGTCCAATTTTTTTTTCTTTAGAATGGCTACTGTGTCAGCGATATTGACAATTTTTTTGGAAAAATAAAGGAATCTTCTCGCCTAACCGAAAAACCTCGTAAACAACTAAACAACACAACCTACAGAGCTCAAATTACTGCAACTCTAATGGCGGAATCTGAGGGAGACGAAACTTCCGATCTACACCCAAAGTGAAGAAAACGCACTAACTCTGCTCAATTGCCTTCCACTTTAAAAAAGAATTACTGATTTTTTTACATCGCTGCTTTCTTCAAGGTAGCAATATATTTAAAATGCAAAAAATAAATAAATTAATGTTATCGCTGCCTTGCAAGCGATTTAACCAAAAAAAATTAACTTTTTAAAGAAAATCGCTGCTATAGCAGCAATTTCAATATTAGAAAGTTTTTTTATTTTTTGAGAAAAACGCTGCAGGGGAAGCGATGTTTAATTTTTTTTTGATAAAATCGCTGTTAGGGCAGCGATTTTTATGTAATGGCGTCAATTTTGCCAGAAGGAAATCGCTCCATCAGATTTTGCCCTTTTGGCTCTAGACTCCCAACACCACACTCACAACCAAAAGCAAAAATCACAAAAGAGTTCAACTTCTATACGTTGATAGCTACACAACGTACATAAATTACATACAGTTAAATCATTTAAAAGATTATATACGTAACGATATAGATATATAAGGGAAATAATTAGCAATATAAAGAAATAAAATAAGACAAATAATCTGCTACTACGCAGTTCAAATCACACGAATAATATAAAAACTCATACCAAGTGATGAAATTCAATAATAAAGAAATTATTACATAAATGAATTATGTGTACCATAATATGATGAATGATTGTATGTATATATAACTACATCCAATAATTCTTCAAAGGCAAATCTAATTAATTAATTAATTATAACTATGATCCTTATAAGTGCAAATCTAAACTCACATGATCTTGAACTTCCCTCTTCTTTTCATCATTAGGAAAAAATGAGTTATGAGAAGAAGAAGATGAAGGATTATTATTCTGATAATGATGAATTGTTGGAGGAATTTGCCAAAATGTTTCATTGTAATTAGGACTATAAACATTATAGCCATTTCCATAAAATGTAGGAGTATTATTGTTAATGTTGGTCCATGTTGAATGATGATGAGTTAATCTTGTAGCTGCACCGGGTGGTTCACCAAATCGATGACGGTTTGTCTCTGTCCATCAAAACAAACGTTGTTGTATTTAAAGTAACAGTATAATATATAAATATGCGATGATCACATATTGAATGATGATGATCTAGCACTATATATATACGTGGTAATAACAACAACATACCTAATCCTATAAAGTGAGATCTAGAGAAGGTAAAGTATACGTGAACCTTACCATTAGGTACCTTGGAGTTAGCTAGGTAGAGAGCCTAGTTGTTTCTGATAGACCCTCACCTCAAGGAGCTAGGTAGAGAGCCTAGAAAATGACTTATTGTTTGAAAAAAATAAATCGTCATATAAAAAAATAAACTACTATATATTAAAAATTCTTTATTTAATTTACCATGCACTATTGAAGACTGAAGATGAGATCGTTTGGCATTTAGTCTTTCTTTCTTGTGTGCATTTTGGTGGCCTCCTAAAGCTTGAGAAGTTGGAAAGTTCCTAAAACAATAGTGACATTCATATTTCCTCATGATTTCAATATGACTTTCTTTAACAGTACAAATATTCATCATATTTGGTTTAGGTTGATGGTGGAAAGGATTACTGTCTGTTGATTCAGACATGTTGGGATTGGTGATAGTACTAACAACAAATTCTTTACCAAAAAGTCTAATGGACTTTTTTTTAAGGGGTTGAGAGAAGGACTCCATATTCATGTAATCAAGAGCTTATCTTCCAATCTTCTCCATGGATTTAATTTTG
Organism: Solanum tuberosum; assembly: GCF_000226075.1. NCBI lineage: Eukaryota > Viridiplantae > Streptophyta > Magnoliopsida > Solanales > Solanaceae > Solanum > Solanum tuberosum. The sequence goes on along the minus strand of NW_006239309.1, from coordinate 49,741 downwards.
ATTTTTGTGTGTGTGTTGTTTTTTCTAAAGAGGAGTTGAAGAATGTTGTTTATATTAGGATTTTGGGAAGGTCTAATTTGAGCATGATGGGACCAATATAGTAAGTGGTGCATTCAATGAGGTTACTATAAGTTAACAGTTTAAAATAACTATTTGTAATCACTTACAACACTATCGAATTAGCCAGTAACTTACTTCTTCTGTTACGATTAATTAATTATCTAACATAATTTGACTTAACATAAAATTTAAGTGAAAAAGAAGATTTTTGTAATTTATAATGTATAACATGTCATAGTAACATTTATATTGCTATAAGACTTCTGAAAATTGTATGGTATAAAACATGCTATATATACAATAAACCTTCTGTGGGATATTAAAATTTCACATTAAAAGGAAAGCTTATAGTTAGATATTTTTTAGCTATAAAAATATTTTTACATTAATAAATAATATACATCATTATTGTAAATATCGATTTATTCAATTTTGCATGTATTAGAATATATAGAGACGAATTTTACCTTTTTAAATATGGTTAAAAACATAACGTACAAGTTGCTCTAGCTCAAAGATTTTTTTAAAAGTAGGGGCCACTTTAATTTGAGAGAAACAATCAATATAATTAGTTCATGAACGTATTGAGTTTGAAAATCTATTACAATTTATATATAGTTTAGCAGGTTTGAAATCGATAATTTCTAATTATTTAGTGAATTTTTTAATATATATTAAGATTATCAAATTTAGATTAATCTTTAATTAAAATTAATTATGTGCATTTCATCTAATTTATTAAGTATATATAAATTAACATGGTAGGGGTCAAGCCAAACCCTCACACCTTATGCTTACAACCTAATGGTGACCACTTAAATTTAAAAAAAATGTCATTTTCGAACTCAACTTTATCTCCCATGAGCATTTTTGCGGTGTTTGATTTGATGTAAAATTTTCTGCATAACTTCTATAAAAAATATATATATTTACAAAAATATTTTTCACTCTTTATTTGAGAATGAGAAATGTCTTGAAAGTGATTAGAGGAATAATTATATCATTAATTAATTTGATGCATATATTAGCTTTAATTAATATATGCATTATTTTTCTAATGCCCTCTATTATGTTTCATTTATCACAAGGTGGCCTTTGGTATTCATATACATATAGTCTAAAAACACTTGACACGTGGTTGTTTTTCCTTCTTAAATTTTTTTTACAAGATGAGTTCTATTTTAGTTAAGATCATTTCAATTCATCTCTATTCTACTTTACATTCTCTATATTTGGAGAGTAATGAGCACTCCAAACGCTCTTTAGTTTAGACTCCATTCTTCATTTTTAGAGAGTTGAATAGTAGTTCTTCAAATTTGGAGAATTACTATTCACACTCTCTATTTCACATTTTCAATATTTTATTATTATTTCTATTATTTTTTAATTATCATATTATTTTTCATATAATGCCATTAATTAAATATCTAATATTCATAATTCTTTTTAAATGTGATATAATATATTTTAAAATATATTATTTAATATATACTATTTTCATCCTGAATTAATAATATTTTAATTTTTTCTAATTTTCGCTAGTAATATAATTTGATTTTATTATTATTTTTGAACATGCATGTAGAGTTTTGCAATCACGTTTTGTAATTATTACATGACTGTCATGTTTTTGGAGAAAGAAAATGCTACATGATATAACGACTACATGTATTATATTGCATAACATGATAATTGAGGATGAACGTGATCTTAATGCACCAATCCAAGATGTCGTTGAGGCTCTAACTCCAACGACATAAATGGTGGTAGATGAAAATCTCCAATTTGAACAATTTTTAGTAAGACATAAAAAAATTAAGGAAAAAAATGCTCATTTTGAACTCTGCAATGCATTAATAGAGTATATCCATGGAGGAGATCAAATAAATCTCAAGTATATCCATACCAACCTAATTCGAGAGAAAACCATCAAAGGAAAAACATAATTATACTCATATTATTTTATCAATAGTATTCTTGTTTCTTCAGATTTTATTTTATTTTATCAATCATCATATGTTCAAGAGATATGTTACTAACGACCCTTGAATCACAGAGAAAATTAAGAGAGAAGAATCAAGGGAACAAACACATTTGTACCCATATGTTTTATCAATAATATTCTTGTTCCCTTACATTGTAATCCCATCCCCCCATTTTAAAAAAATAAACTAATATTCTTGTTTGTTCATATTTTATTTATGGTTGATTTAACAAATTCTGGCACTCCCAATGGACCAAATCCGTTCTTCATCTCTTCTCTCACAAATCAAATCAGTAAACTTGAAGCCACAAAACCGCAAAGATGGAAGCTCCATATTTATGAGTACTTCAAGTCTCGTCTTTGAGTTTTGTCAGGTCTAACTCCGACAAGCTTTGAAGTAGAAGATATTTGTAGACATCAAAATTTTATCGGACTCTACAGCAATCCTATTTCAGTTAGGGCTTTTTGGAGGCTACTCTAGCCTAAACTCTAATTTATGCCTATATAAATGATATTATATTCCCTTGAAAAATGTATCTCGAATATTCCACAACTTTTTGGGTATTCATAAAAAGAGATCAAAATATGTCACTTTTCTTGACTATCAAATACTTTCTAGTTCGAGAAATACGTCATTAATGGCCTTCGAATTATGAAAAAAATCTTAGAAGAGAAGGACAATTAAATTCAATGATCCAAAGTTCTGTAATGTCAGTCATTCTAACTATTTTTTCGTTTGAATGGATTGTTGTCACTTTTTTCACGTTTTGAACGAATTGTTTCTTTTATTTTTATGTATGGTTAATAACCGAATAACCGAACCAAACCAAACAAAAACCGAAAACAATCAAACCGATAAATGTATATTATATTTGGTTTGGTTTGGTTTTGATAATTTTAAAACCGATTAAGTTGAATATTCCACAACTTTTTGGGTATTCATAAAAAGAGATCAAAATATGTCACTTTTCTTGACTATCAAATACTTTCTAGTTCGAGAAATACGTCATTAATGGCCTTCGAATTATGAAAAAAATCTTAGAAGAGAAGGACAATTAAATTCAATGATCCAAAGTTCTGTAATGTCAGTCATTCTAACTATTTTTTCGTTTGAATGGATTGTTGTCACTTTTTTCACGTTTTGAACGAATTGTTTCTTTTATTTTTATGTATGGTTAATAACCGAATAACCGAACCAAACCAAACAAAAACCGAAAACAATCAAACCGATAAATGTATATTATATTTGGTTTGGTTTGGTTTTGATAATTTCAAAACCGATTAAGTTGGTTTGGTTTTGATTTTGACCAATAACCGACCCAAACCAACCCGTGAACACCCCTAGCTGTGACTAAAGAGCCCTTTCTTCTAGCTATTATTTGAGTACTCTGATTCACGTTAAAAATTCATGTTCTACTTTCAAATAGTTGTTTTTAGTTGCATGTCGAATTGCATTTCTGCTAAAATAAGAATGTACCATAATCTATTTCTGCAATCATAATATTGTTGTTCTCTACTGAATTTTAGTTGTTTGTATGATTTGTCTTGTTTATTAGCTTGTAGCATAAGCAGGGGCGGATCTTGGAGGGGGCGAGGGTGTTCACCCAAACCTCCTCGGCTAAAAATTACATGGTATATATAAGGTATTTTATAAGAAAACAACTTTTTAGTGTATATATAAACTTGGATTCCCCTAAACACAAGGCTTGCTAGTGGTTTAGGGAAATTTAAAATTCACAACTCAAGTTCAAATCCCAAGCACTACATTTTCATTTTTCGAACCCGGCCCCTTAGTGAAAATTGTGGATCCGCCACTGAGAATGAGGTTGCAGTTCTTCGACTTCATGTGGCAGGGACTTAGTCTTGTAGTCTTTCGGTCTATCCATGCTCGCTCTTGCTTCCCTCCTCATAAAAAGGGTAGCCATGTCCCATGGTTCACAACATATTTGGTTATGCATTTGAGAATTGCTCTTTGATTCAACCTATTTGGTGATGCACATAACTTTATCTACAACATAATCTTGTAGTTAAGAGGACTTCTTCTTACGTGCCATTTTAGTCATAACGGGCAGCACAAGGGGCTGCGCCTTATTCCTTATAAATTTGATGGATTCAATATTTAAGGTTCTTAGCACTGAACTCATTGTACCCTTGATATTATGAGTTTGAAATCTAATATTTGTTGAAACTTTAGTGGTCTTTCGTGTCTAATATGGTTTCATTTGAACCTATTGAGCAAAGGTTACATCCACGTCTAGTTATAGGGAGTCAGAAATTTAAATGGGATTGGACGACCCCTTCCTCAAGGTCATTGTGTTTCCTACATAGTGTGTTCAAGGAAGATCTAGAAGGTCGGTTGCGGGTTCAGATGAACCCAATAGTTTTTGCCCGGAGCCCCCGATACTGTCTCTCTATAATAACAATTCCACTAAATATATATAAATATTTGATTGTGAACTCAGTTATTATTGTATTATTCACTTGAAATCACAGTAGGAATTCATCAACTTCACATGGATCTACAATTGAATATGTTTTAAGACTGAAGGCTTGAGTTCTTCTCTTCAAGATGTTAGCTGAGATTACACATTGGATATTCTGACAATCGTTTAATGAATATTGAAAACATTCTGTAGGGGTGGGCCGCCCTGAAAATTATGGTTAGAAAATGTAATTTAATATCATATAAAAGCTATACAGCCTGTAGATCATGCACTGAAAACAAATTACTTAATCATGTGGCAGAGGCACAAAAAGTAGTAGGTATACATATTATGCATACATATAAAGAATTCATTTATAATCTTTAAGTTATGTGCAAAGCTTAACCTGAAAATTATCTGTGCATGGACTGGACAGTTCTTAACATGAAATTGATTACACCCAAAAAAAAGTCTTAAAAAAGAGAAAGTAAAACCAACATGATTATCGCCATTTCCAACCTTAATGAATGGACTATGAAGGGATCATTTAAGATGTTCGGATGTTTCAACTGGTTCTCGTTCAGCCTTCCCTGCCTCATAGTCCATCAGCTGGTAGGATGATCAACTTAGGGGGCACCCACTTCCTCTTTAGGTTTGGACTCGACGACCTGACAGTTCTTCGGGCTTTTTCTTTTTCCACCCGATGGCCAGTATTGCTTTTGGGCTTGACTAATCCGGATTCATGCCAGAGTATGGGAGGTAAAGCGTTCTCCACCTGCGGCGATTTCATTCCCAAGGCTCGAACTTGGGACTTTTAGTTAAAGTTCCTAAGTCTTCACTTTCAGTGGTCTGAGATTTTGTAATGAGCATATTGGACAAAGATCGATACAAAGATAAATTTGAGTTATCCATAATGTATTACTTGGTCATGCAACAAAACACTATTGCTATTATTATTATTATAAGAACTAAGAAATAACAATGGTACACAACTATATATGGATATATTGTAAAAAGTGAAAAAATATATATGGACATTTAACTCCACTGATACTTTAGCACAGGACACTCTTGAAGCTCTATGAAATTTCACTGATTTTCTTTACATAGTTTTGTTTTGTGGTCCTAATAATGCACTCTCTCTGTTTAAGTCTTTATCATCTTTAGTACTTGCATTTCATGTTTCCTCTTGTTTCTATTTTGTAATGTCCCACCATTTTTCTGCATTCACTTGTGGACCTTTTAGATAGTTGAGAGTAGAGGTGGATGTAAAGTACTGTATCAGGTTCATTAGAACTAAGTACTTCCGATACAGAGCATAAATATTATGTATAAAATCCACGAAAATTAACAAATAGTACATGTGAACTCATAAAACTTGTAGTTCTCCGGCTTTATGTGGCAGGGGCTTCTGCTTCTTACGTGCCATTTTGTCATGACGGGCGACACAGGGGGCTACAACTTTTTCCTTTTAAGTTTGACGAGCTCAATCTTTAAGGTTCTTAGCACTGAACTCATTGTACCCTTGAAACTATGAGTTTTGGAAGTTAATATTTGTTGAAACTTTGGTGGTCTTTCACATCTATATTTGGGTTCATTTGAACTTATTGAGTAAAGGCAATTAAATGATCTAGATTTTGGTGAGAAAGGCCCCTCCCCCAGAATGTTGTGATTCCTATAAAGCGTGTTTAGGGAAGGATGTAGTGGGTTCACGTGAATCCAATAGCTTTTGTCCATATGCTCATCTATAATAACACTAGACACGGGTGCCCGTGCCAGCACGGACCCAATATTTTAGTATTTTTTATTTTTAATTTTAATTTATATGATGATATAGGTAAAATTTAGAAAGTTGATTAAATTTTAATATGATTTTAGACATTTAAATTGCTAATTACTTTTTGTTTGCGCAAATTTATTGTGAAGAGGTCCATAATTAAAGTATTTTTCGTCATCGATTGTTGATTTTTTACTCAAAGTAGTTACAAGATATAAACAAATATTACCGGCATTCAAAATAATAAAGCAATACCTAAAGAATATGAATTTAAAACTAAAAGTCATAGCTAAAACAGATTCCATAATTTCTAAAAAAATATACACTAATTAAATTTAAGTAGAACAAAAGAAGTAATTTAAAAAAATAATAATCGAAACATGTGTCTACTTCAGCGTGAAGTCTTGAATTTAAAACTAAAAGTCATAGCTAAAACGGATTCCATAATTTCGAAAAAATTATACACTAATTAAATGAAATTAGAACAAAAGAATAATTTCTTAGATTTTTTTTTGAAAACACGCTTAAGCAGACACATCGACGGAGACATATATTTGACCATGAACTCAGTTATTAATGTATTATTAACTTGAAATCTCGGTAGGAATTCATAAACTTTAAATTATGAATCCGCCTATAAATCTATTTGAGGCTTAAGTTTTGAATTTTCTTGTCTTAATGATGTTAGCTGAGATCACATTGGATATTCTAACAATAGTTCAAAGAATATCGACAAGTCATTCTTTAATGAAGCAGGAGTAATCAAAACTTATGGCCACTCAACAATATTATCTGTCATATAAGGTCAGATATATATAGGGGGAGCCCTGGAAAAGATGGTTAGGAAATGAAATTTAATGTCATATAAAAGCCTATACAGCCCATAGGTATACCATTATGCATTTAATAAATGAAACATAAATATACAGTCTTTAACTTATGTGTAAAGCTCAAAGCTGAAAATTATCTGTGGAGTACTGTATTTAATCAGAAATAGTCTCTCTACCCCACAAAAGGTCTTTGTCTACATACATAATATTCTCTTCAGACAACACGTTGTCTTATGAGATTACACTAAATATATGTAAAATAAACAATATGGTTTTTGAATGGTTCTTGTATTCGCTTTGACTAAGAAATCCCACTTTGTGGGGGTGGGGGTGTAAAACACTTCTTACAGAGACAACTTTATTTCTAAGGCTCGAACTCGAGACTTCTAGTTGTGGTTCCTCTGTCTTCGCTTACGAGGGCAAAAGTGCTTTGTCACCAGGGTTTCCTTTTCCTCAATCAAGTTAGCTGTGTCAACCTTAAGATTAATTTGACATTTTGTTATGAGCTAACAGAAAGATGGATGGAAGTTCAGATAATAACAATGGTACATAACTATATATGGCAAAATTATACGAATTGAAAAAGCCAATTGACATTAAATTGCACTGACACTGTAAAACTTTAGCATGGGACACTCTTTGAAGCTTCCTAAAATTCCACTTTGTTCTCTACATAGTTTTGTTTTGTAGTTCTAGTAGTGAACTCTCATTTTTCAAGTGTTTATCATCTTTTGTACATGCAATTCATGTTTCCTCTTGTTGCTTATTTATTATGTCCCACTATTCTTCTACATTCACTTGTGTACCTTTTAGATAAGTTGGGAGCAGAGCTAGAGGTAGAGTATCGTTTTCGGATTGATCTGAATTCAGTACTTTTGATAATCGATACTGAGCATAAATTTATGTGTAAAAATCCATGAAAATTAACAAATAGTAGATGTGAACTCATATTTGTAAACATATAATAGATTCAATGTTAAGTTGGTTTGGTTGGTTCGAACCAGACCAGACTAAATGTATTTGTGATTTTTAGTCGATTTGGTTTGATTTTTCGATTCTAATTGCACATAGTATGAAATAGTATTGTGTCAAGTGATGAAATTAGATGACACTCCTATTAAGAACAACTATCACATCTATGTTGATGATAAAAAGAAAACATGAGTACCCCTAAACTTGTTCCAACTTACAATCAAACTCTTCTATAACATCGTTGTTTCGATTTTTTTTGATTGCTATAGTGAAATACGATTTTAAAGAACATGAATGTTTTAGTGAATGTTAATATAGAGGATGGCTGTAAAAAAATGCAGAAAGTTTAGGGAAAGATCTCTATTTTTGACAGAATGGGAGGGTCTTAAATTTTGTTTCTATCTAACAATAATAATCTTAAAAATTGGTGTTTCCATATTTGTTTAAATGGAATATGGACCCTCTGTTTAATTTGAGGTATGAAAAAGGAAACAGCAAGGATGAGTTAAATATTTTCTTGAGAGTGATATTTTGGTTGAGGATATAATATATGCTCTGCCATAAAATAAATACTTGTACAAATACAAAATATAATGACAATTCATTTAGCCACCCATCTCTTCTGCCTTCAGGGTAAATGCTTTTGGATGAACTCTTCATAATATAATTTTCAATTTTTTATTTTTTTTAATTATCGTGGTGTTTGAGTCCCTTTTTGTGCATCTCGACTAATTCTATATGATACATGCCACCTCCTACCAACAATAAGTAACAGGTACCTCTGTGCTCCAAAGTTAGGACAAATGGGAAGAATCAGAGTCCGAAGCCAAAAGGGACACTTTTTTCCTTCAAAATGCATAAACGGCTTATCAATTATTTTTTTAAAAACCAAAAGGGACAAATCGCTCCTGAGAGAACCTTGCGCGTAAACTAACCCCATTAACTCCATCAAAAAGAAAAAAATCTTTAAAAAATCGCTACCCTAGCAACGATTTCTTCTAAAAAAAAATTAAAACTGAAATCGCTACCCCAGCAGCAATTTCCCATATAATTTTTTTTATAAAAATGATTAATTAATGCAGCGATTTCTCAATTTATTTATTTTTAAAAAATTGTTGCTGGAACAGCGATTTCCTTTTTTTAATTAAAAAACGCTGTTGGGGCATTAAAAAAAATTATATGGGAAGTCTGGGGGTAGCGATTTAAATGATTTTTTTAAGAAATTGTTGCCCAGGCAACAATTTTCTTAAGAATTTTTTTTTGACGGAGTTAAAGGGGTTAATTTATGCTCAAGCATCTTGCTCCTGATGGAGCGATTTGTCCCATTTGATTTTTAAAAAAAAATTGATAGGTCATTCATGTGTTTTAGAGAAAAAAGTGGTCATTTTGGCTCGGAAGACTTACTTAGTACTTTTTATCTCCACTGAGTTTAGAAAATAATTTCTTTACCACCACTTCCTTATATATCATAATTTTGGTTGGTTTTTAAATTTTGTATTTAATCGAACAGTGTCACATAAATTGTGACAAAAAAAAAATAATGAAAATCTCCCATCATACTTTTACTTTTCATGTATATAATAAAGAGACATTGGTCTAAAAGTATTTTGTAGAAAAATTATGACATTTAAGGAGGTGGGGGTACAAAATTATAACCTGATGAGTCAGTTCAGGCATTTATCCAAAAGGCAGTAGAGATGGTAACTAAAATGAATTGTCATTATATCTTGTGTTTGTACCATATGTATTTACTTTATGTCAGAGCATATATTATATCCTCAACTAAATTAAATATCACTTTAAAGAAAATGTTTAATTTCATCGTTTCCTTTTTCATACCTTAAATCAGATGGTCAAAAATATACCTAACTAGGGCTCCATTTTCACTGACAAATACAGAAGTAGTTTTTAAGATCATTGTCAGAGAGAAACAAAATATAAGACCCTATCAAAATAGAAATTTGTCTCATTTATTGTATCTGTATCAAATTATCTATCGTGTTTTTTCTTTTTAATGCCTCTTAAAAAAAGTTAATTAAGAAAAAATTTGATCATGGGAAGTACCACTTTATATGACAGTGTAATTCCATAAATGAGGCCAGGACAGAGGATAAAATGTATTTAGACATTATCATTGCCTTTATGAGGTAAAAGAAATATTTATACTAAACTATTAGCTTAAAAGAAAAGTCATCAAAGCAAAATATCAACGAAATATGACAACAAATATCAATATAAAGTAAATGAAGCATCATATATACCATATACATCTTGCCAAATAAGAGACCATGCGACTCACATAAAGTGCGATAACACTCAACTACTTAATGGTCTTTTACTAATTTCGACATTCAAACCTTTCTATTTGGAGTCATGTTAAGTTGAATTATTCGTAATGAGCACAATACCCTGTCTAAAAAATATAGCATGTCTTGTCCTTTTTAGTAGCAAGGAATAACCATAGGTCCATAAGATACACTATAATTATAATGTGATGAAAGTACAAAGTGACCAACATGGGTTGTGGTGCACGGGTGGGAAGTCTCGGGTTCGAGCCTTGGATATGGAGAAAATTCTGTTAGGAGTGTCATCCTCGAATGGGCCCTGCAGAACGCAATCCAAATTTAGTCGGAGCTCCAATGTGGACTCCAGACACCGGCTAAAAAAAAAGAATTTATTACTAGGAGTAGTTAGTTTTGCCATGATATAACTTCATAATTTTAATGTAGGGTCTCTCTCTTTTTATTGTATCTCTATTTGTAATAATGTAGGGACTTTCTCTGAAAAGATAAAAGGTACAAAATTAAAGCATCAATGCACACACAATCATGTTAACCATTGAATTAGTGATGGATTTCGAATTTTCATTCAGAGGTTCAAAGAAAATTTTATGCTGTTAAATCATCTAAAAGATAATTTCATATCTAATTAAAGTGAAATTAGTAATAAAAATAAGACATACAATCTGCTACAGCAATTCAAATTACACTAATAATTTAAAAATTACACCAAGTGAAATTCAACAACGCAACACAATTATGTGTACCATAATATAATGATAATTAAATCCAAACATTCTTCAAATTAAGCACAAATTCTTTATAGAAATTAAATATTATAGTAATTAGATTACATTAACTATGATCCTTAAGTAATTACAAGTGCAAATCTAAACTCACATGATCTTGAACTTCTCCCTTTGGTTTATAGACAAAATTGCTCTCACAATTAGTGCTAACATTAACCATTGGAGGAGTCCTAATCAAATCATCATTTGAAAAAACTAAATTATTACTATTATCAGAAGAAGAAGAATTATTGTGATAAACTGTTGGAGGAATCTGCCAAAATGTCAATGGATTTCCATTTATAGGATTAATAATATTAACATTATGGCCATTTCCATTAAACCTAGGAGTATTATTGTTAATATTTGTCCATGTTGAATGATGATGAGTTAATCTTGTAGATGCAGTTGCTTCACCAAGGCGATGACGGTTCGTTATCCCGTAAATGCTCGGTTGATCTGTCAATCAAAACAAACATTATATTTAAAGTAAACAATAATATATGAAACTATTATCACATGCTTGGAAAAATTAATTTTGTCCAACTATTTAGGGGAAAACATTCTTCAAGGAGTATATTTTTTATATTTCCTAGCTAGAAAATGACTTGTTATTTGAAAAATATTTTTCGTCATACCAAAAACACATGTACACTATATATATAAAATATTTACCATGCACTATTGAAGATTGGAGATGAGGTCGTTTGGCATTTAGTCTTTCTTTCTTGTGTGCATTTTGATGGCCTCCTAAAGCTTGTGAAGTTGGAAAGCTCCTAAAACAATAGTGACATTCATATTTCCTCATGATTTCAACATTCTTGTCAATATGAATTTCTTTAACAGCACAATTTGCAAGATTCACCGTATTTGTTTCAGGTTCATCATGAAAAGGATTATTGTCGATAGATTCAGACATGTTGGTGGCCGTGGTGGTTAGATTAGTACTATCACCACCACCACCACCAAATTCTTTACCGAAAAGCCTAATAGGCTTTTCGTTAACGGGTCGGGTAATAGGAAGTTGAGAGAAGGACTCTACATTCATGAAATCAAGAGCTTCTCTTTCCATCTTCTCCATGGATATTTTTTTTTCACTAGGAAGTGAGAGGTATTTGGAAGAATAAAGAAGAAAATGCTAAAGGAGGAGTTGAAGAATGTTGTTTATATATTGGGGTTTGAATTGGGCATGATGGGACCAATGAAGGAAGTGGTCTATTCAATGAGTTTGTTATAAGTTAACTATGTAAAACATAATACACTATCATATAATATAACTATACACATGTAACCATTTATTTTTTACAAAAATGAATTAGCTAGAAATTCTACTTAATCTGTTATAATTTATGTGACATACTTTGATTTGATATAAAAATTTAAATAAGAGTTAAGGATCAAAAACACATCTAAATTATCCCTATTTTTTATGAGTTTCATCTATGAACTATTGAGAGCGTTAGTTTCCTACTTGAACTATCACTCAATAGATCGCGAAACAAACGTCAACTAATTTTTATGATGTGTGTACTCTCTCTTTTGTTTAAAAAATTATGTCACATGGCACTCTGTGTGGAAAATAATTCTATGACAAATTTGAGTAAATTAATATTTGGTTAAGCTAAGGTTAAAGGCTAAAACTATTACCGTATAAACTAAATTATTCCAACTGTGGCATGCCACCATCTTCTTCTCCACTTTCTAAGCCATGGTCTCGTCTTCATGGAATCGATATCTCCAACTTGAAAGGGAAAAGTTAGGATTTTAAAGAAATCAATTAAAAATATGTTTTAAAAATTAATGTGTCAACAAATAGAGTTGTTATATATGCTAGGTGGACGAAGATTTCATGGACAAACACCCTTGGAAACATCTGGTCTAGTCAATGTCTAAGTATGTTTCACTAATCATTGGATGATAGTTCAAATAGAAAACTCACATTTTCAACCGTTCATATAGGAAACTCAATAAAATAAAATAATTTAAGTATATTTTGACCCTTGTGATGCATTATTGGCTATAAAAGTTTTCACATTAAAATAGATAGTTTATAGCTATAGAAATGTGTCCTTTTTTCTTAATGAACTAATAAAGAAATAGGTCGAAAGACTAAAAAAAATCAATTTAGCATAGTATATAATAATGTAAAAATTATACAAATTTCATAGTGTTAAAGAGTTATTTACATCATATCCCTACTCATATTTACATTATAAAAATCCCTTAAAATTTAAGAATTTCGGATACATCACTAAACGTCATGATATATTGTGTCCCGATACATTACCTTTGTTGATACAAGACACACTTGTGTCGATACATTATCTTTGTTGATACAAGGCACACCTGTCCTATACCATGTTCCGAACATCACGTAAGAGTGATGTATCCTAAAATAGGAGAGTAACTGAGGAAAATATGAATTTTTATAAAAAATTTAAATGATAGAAAATTTTAGAAAATATGATAAAATAAGTTATATATTTAAGTATTTTTTCCTATAATGTAAATGTATAGAGAAACAAATTTAACCCTTTTACCTCAAAAAAAATAACAGTGTTAACGTACCAAAGAAATATATTTTGTTCACCTACTCAAAAATATTATAGGATAATTTTGTAGGATAAATACTTTTATTTTTGACATATATTAAGAATTTTTTTAATTCCATTTATTTTTTTGTACAACCTAATAAGACTTTTTTTTGTTGTTGTCTAGTACCATTAGTCCATTACGACATATCCATAAAAACTACTCCGCACATACGTCCGGTCATCAAAAGAATTTTTTTCAGTAGGGGCCAATGTAATTTTAGAGGAAGAGTCAATATAATTATACGCGTCGTAAAATTTCAAAATTTTAAATTTTATAGGTTCGAGCTTGAAAATTATAACTCATTTGATCTAGCGGATTCAAATGAGTGGGAAATTTGTTTAAGTAATCTTATTATTAGAAGCAAAGGTTCTGCGTGAATCAGTGAAAAGTTTGTACTATTTTCCATCGAATCAATTCAAAAAATGCATGAAAAAACAAATTCACCCTTAAATAGTGGGAAGCTTTCTAATTTTTTTTTATATGAAACAATTACTATGTTTTTTTCTTTTCACACTGATTTAATTAAAATATCTATAAAATTAATCACTGAATATTTATCAATGAAAAATTCAATGGGAAAATAGTAATTTTTTAGTAGTGTCTATTTGATATTTTCAATAATAAGATTAGCCTTCTGCACGAAACTTTACGACAATAATACATAAAAAGATGAATTTTATGAGATCTTAATCAAATAGTTAATTCATATAAAAACGAAAACTAAGTAAAGGGGAGTACTTATTTAAAAGTAGATTGCATTCAACTCAATGTGGAAAAATCACTCTTTTGTAGGGATTAAACTATATATAAATTACACAACTTTGTGATGAAAAGGATCAATTTGAATATTTTTTTAGATTTGGTTTAAACTAATCAAAGTTGATCATTTAATTGTTATATTTAATATTGGTTCTTTATTTCTGTTGGCAATTTGTGGATATCATTCAACAAGTGGTCCTATAAATGTTTAGAACAGTATTTTTAACAACTAGAGGGTGCATAATTATTAATTACCCTTAAATGGTTAACAACTACAATCCAGTTAATTGATGAGATGGAAAATTAATATTAATATAAAGAGAGAGAGAGAAAAAAAAAAAGAAGCTAATTATTTAACCAAAGTCGATATAATAATTTATAATTTTGATTATAATTAACTTGACATTCTTGACTAGTTCTGTTATTAGGGGTTGTTTAAAGTTGATGCGCGGATTCAAAATTTAAATTTTATAATTTGAGTCTGAAATCTTATCATAACTGATTTAATTTACTAAGTTTGAAATTCATTATATTTATATATTTGTTGAATTTTCTTAATACTTGTTATAAAGCTTTCTAACTAAATTATTAAGTTCGAATGAATTATAAGTCGTAAGTTATTTTTGGTTATAAGTTATTTAGATTTTTTTAAAAAAGATCAACATATATACATCTTGAAGATTATTTCTTTGTACTATAAAAAATTAAATAGTATGGATTATATAAATTTTATAAATTTTAAGTTTTATTATAAGTAGCTTTATATATATATATATATATATATATGACTTTGCTAGGGTATAGCGGTCCTCTTTCTACGATTCTCATAGACTTCAATTTATAATAACTAGCTAGCTATGTACGTTTAATACTTATCTTAAATTAATAACGATCTCGAATTAATATATAATAAATTAGTTCATTATAATCAAATCTTTATAGATATTTAACAATTTTTGTTTTTGTATTATATATAAGGTATAGGTAAAAGTTGTTGATCTTCGTGAACATATAGATTGTACTCTAGCTACGTCACTTAATCTAGGGCAAGTTTTTTTTCCCTTTATCAATTTAGGTGTTTCCTTTTTTTTATTTGATCATATCATATAATATTATGAAGGAGATATATATGCAATGTTTAGTTAAAAGTTATCATTGCCTGATTGATTGAGAGATCATGAGTTCAAATCGTGAAAACAATTTTTTTTATATAAAAAGACAAGGTAAGATCCGATATAATTCAACTCCTAGTTTCCTGGACCTCACACAAAACGGAAATTAGTACACTTGCCTATCCTTTTAATATGTAACTTATATAATCATGTGTTTAGTTATAATTATAACAAAAACTATACAACTATTTAATTAAGTGAGACGAGAACATTAATTACATATTACCTGAGATACATGACAAATATTAATTATTTCAAACTGATTCTTTTTCTGGCCAGGTCATCTTATTTAAGATTTCATCAAATAAATTCATTGAAAATTTTTAAAGCTAATAATTTTTTATTTTTATATTTAAAATAAATAACTAAGTCGTTAAATATTAAATAAAGCTGTCGAAATATCACTATCCATAGATTCAAAGAGGATTTGGTGCTTCAATGCTTTAATTTCTTCATGTGGTAGGAAATATTATGAGAGATCTTGAACTATTTAAACTACTTTAGCTAAATATATTTACTCTCTTTAATGTCAATTTTTTTGAACAGGAGCCTTAGAATAATGATAAAATAGTCGCAAGTTCGATCCGTGAAAACACTGCTCACTAGCTAGTTCTCGCATAATTGGGATTATAAGTTATCCACATCACACTCCAGCTTGGAGTACAATCCTTCTTTTGAACTTTCTATGAACGCGGAATGCTTTGTACACTGATCTACTCGGTCTTTTTTAATTTTCAGTATTGAAGACTTACATGAACATTAACACATAGTTGTTACCTCGATCTACTCTTTATGTGTTCATTTTCTCTTCTTCAACTGATATCTTTGGATTCACTTCCTCCTCATAGAGTTCTTGACTACTCCATGTCTCAATTTATATGACACGTTTTTTTTTTAATCAGTCTCAAAAAGAATGATGAATTTTCTTATTTAATAAATATCCAATAACACTATTAATATTATACTCATGTTGAGTACCACTGACACTATCAATATTATACCACGTTGAGTCCCACTTATTCGGTAAAACGTCCATAAAAGTGTACTGCTTTTAAGGGTGGTTTTGAAATTTTACAAAGTTTTCTCATATTTCTTAAATTTTATTTCCAATTAAACTATATCATATAAATTGGAACAAGCTAAAAAACACGAATAATGGCATATTTTTCAAGTTTCTTCAACCAAATCAACGATAAATAAGTAATGAGTCTTTAATTTTCTATCGTACATATGACGATGGAGGAGGAAGGAAGAGTGCACCCAATGACTTTGTTAAGCTTTCTTTAACGTGGCCAAAAGTTAAATACTGTAACATCCCTTAAGAAGGACCCCCTATGAAATTTCTTGTTGAATAATTTAATTGGGCCATTAGTATTCTTTTAATAATTGGGCCATCAGTATTCCTATTCCAGCCCACTTCTGAATATTACATGAAGTATCAAGATTCACCTTTTCTTGAATTGGTTGAGAATGCAATAGATAAGAACTTTTGTACACGCTCGTATTTATATTAAATCAATAAATACATGACACAAACATTCACATATACTGCTATCGTTAAACCATAGTTAGTTAATACACATTTTCACCTTAATTTATCATGTTTGTATGATTTAGTATAAACACCATTCTGAAAGACCAAGTTCTAGAGAGCATGTATTATGTATTTCTTTTTTTTTTTATAAGGTGAGAGGATGTATTATGTATTATCAGTAACATGTTACGTGACTCGTTAGTCCTAAGCAATGTCTTGCGTGAAGCAACCCACTTAGAAAAAGCTCAACTTTATGGTAAAAGCACTAAAATGCAACATCATGTTGCTGAAATGTCCAACGGATTCCTAGGTCTTGACAAATGGCCAAGAACCTTTTACGTTAAAAAAGCAAAAAGCCTAAGATATAGCGGGATGAACCAGTGTGAATGAGTGTAAGCTTCATAATACATTCAGCCTGGCCCAAGTCTACTCATCTTTCATTCTATCTGCTAATAGACTATATGACCTTGGATCAGTTAGAATGGGTTCTTCCCTTTCTGCTCTTTTCTTTTTCTTTTCTCATACTAACGTCGAGCATGTGTACAAAGCAGCAAAATCCAATAAGACTAGGGGTGTGCATCGATCGATTCGGTTCGATTTTATGTATTATCGATTCGATTTATTGGTTTTCGATTTTTAAATATGTTAAACCAATAATCAAACCAATAAGATATTTTTTATCGGTTTTCGGTTTATTGATTTTGGTCCTTAACGGTTCAATTTTCGGTTTAACCAATAAGAAAATACTTATAAAATAAATATATGACTTTTCTAATAAATTTGATGCGAAAATACAATAATGTAACTTTACAAATGGTCATAAAATAGAAACAATAATAACAAACATGGAAAGAACTATACAAGCGTAACACAAAGAGAAATTAAGAGGAATAGGGTTCTTACTTTAGATTTTAACGTTTTTATAATGTAAAATTGTGAACTCAAAGTCATTGTGAAGTGTGAATTGAAGGCTAAAGGACACAGATATAAACTACTAAGGTATTGAAATTATATATAATATTTATGTACAAGTAAAAGTAGTAAATTACTAGTCTTAATGGGTTATCGGTTTACCCAATAAACCAATATTAAAAACCAATACCGAATCGATAACCCAATAAATTTTTTTTATAAAACCATTAAAAAATCGTTAACCCAATAACCCAATAACAATAAATCAATAACACTTTTATCGGTTCAATTTATCGGTCGGTTCGGTTTTTGCACACCCCTAAATAAGACCACTCATGGCAACAATACTAACAAGAAGGGTACTTCTGGAGTAGTGGTCTCCATATGCATGACCCAAATTCTACTGTTGAAAAACTATGGTAAATGGTAATGAATCAAGGTTCCCTATCATTGCATCCTAAGTTTGTTCGAAGTAATGAGAGTTCAAGAAAGCATACACAAGTTTATGGGATGAAGGTTTTCTACTACTCCATCTGTAAGTGTGCCCCAAGTAAGAACACTTCGATATACTTGTTGTAAAAGGAGCAACATCTTCACACCAAGCTCTCAAAATCACAGAGTAACGTCTTTACACCAAGCTCTCAAAATCTACCAGTTGATAATTGAAAAAGAAAAGAGTTCCTTTCCAGAAAGAGCCAAATTCTTTCCAACGTTTGTCTGAATGAACTGCAGAGTAACTGTTAACATTCAGACTGTTGGGGTGTACATTGCAGAGAACTAGAACACAGACTATTAACAATCCATAAAATCAGTTAGAATGACAAGGATGTGTACCAAGTAAAAGACCGCTTGAGTTTGGATATTCCTAGATACATGAGAATATCTTTAGCATCAAAGCTGCCAACTTTTCAACTGCAATCCGCTGAATATCATGATGCAGGTATAACTAGTTAGTAGTGTGTCCGGAGAATTTCTTGAATATCTGATCAAGCAAATGTAAACTAGGTGAAAGTCGAAGGGATCCACTATTGAAACTATACCATCCCATGGATTCTTATGAACAGATAGAGGTCCTAGGGAAGATATGGGATACAGAACATAAGAAGCTTACCTCAAAGAGACTTGGGACTTGAACGTACCACTATAGAGAGACAGGGTAGTAAACGAGAAGGGGATGAAAAAAGGAAGGGCAAGTTGATACTAATTTTGTAACAACTAGTTAAATAGTGCTTGGTGTTTATTTATTCAGGCAAAGCTCCTGAAACTAAAAAGATCATAGATTCCCTATGGTGAATGAGTTTCTCGATTCATCTATAGGGAATTTGGTTTTCTGATGCTATAATTTAGTCTAAAAGGCATAAACTAGAAGAGAAATCATAGGAATTGGAACGGAAAAATGATATGCCGTGAAGCATCTCAAATAAAAATACATCCCATAGAAGTTATCTCATTATGTTAGCATGTCTTCCTTCTTTTTTTTCCCATACACTGGCCTTTATGGAGATTGTTTGGTAGTCAGTTCCCAGTTCTAACATAGACAAATGTACTGGAGCTCACCATATCTCTTTTGTAACCATTGCATCGTCTTGATGCCATCAATGCAACAACTTACTTCAGTAAGAAACTGAATTAACCAAACCTTGGATACAATTCCAATTTGAAGGACAAAAAAGAACAACAAAGTTTCTTATATGCGTATCCAGATAGAAGCCTCATTAGTCAGGAGGTTTGGCTTATAGAAGAATCATCGAATACTAGATCAATACATTGTATTTACTTATCCTCCAAAAGTAAAGCACACAAACACACACAATAGAGTTTCATCATAGCAAAGATCCTCTTTTTATAAAAGTAGAGCTATATCATAGCAAAAGATTAAAGCAATACCGGTGAGATCTACCCATCATCTATTAAGATTTCGATGAACTAAATCAACGACAACATCTCAACACCAAACTAGTTGGGTTCAGCTGTATGAATTCTCCTTATCCAATCCGTCCGATTCTCAAAGAAGATTCATCAGATTAGGACTATTTTCACATTAACTATCAACCTCAAGTAAGGCAATGAAACAGTTAACCAAAGTTCAATACCTAGAAAAGGGAGTCAAAATATATAAGCCAAAGATCAAGTAAAACTAATTCTACAGAATCCAGTTACAACTCAAACTAATCAAAGTTCTTATTATGAATTCCAAATCTAGGAGCAGAAAAATCAATCAAGTTCAAAACTTTACGTAGAAAAAAAGATTATTAATCTAAACAATAACCAAAAAAAGCAAATACCCAGTTCTGCTGGATCTATCAATTGGTCTTTGGATCAGGCATTGGGAATAACCCAGCTCCAGCAGATCCACGAGGAGGCGAAAACCCTAAGAACTTCTGAAGATTCGTCCTGATACTAATCGAACAAAGGAAGTACAAAAACGCCATTGAACAATCCGTCATGTCATCACCCGGTAACCCTCTGTGACTCATCTTCTGAACAAGACGAAAGGGTATAAACGGCAATTTAGCAACAACTTTCCCTTCAAAAAGACTGTTAAGAAACCCGAAAACCATAAACAACACTACGGCGACGACGAATCCGGATTTGAATTTGAAAAGGGAGAGATCCCGGGTTGACTCCTTCAAGGAAGTTTCGACCCGATCAATCTTCTTTGTCTTCGACTTCTTCGTGAGTACAGATGGAACCGGTTCCTGAGTCTTCATAGTTTCGAGCTTTTTTGAAGCTTTATCGATTGTAGATTTGAGGGATTTGTATGAAGTAGTGCGGTATATAAGGAGATATGAAATTGCTTCACATACTATAGCTGTGCAGATTGAAATTCCGACGAGTGTTAAGCTGTCGGAGTATTTGGTATTAGAGAAAAATCCCGCCGCCGCCATTGTTGATAGGAGAGAGAGCTGATCTGTGAATGATGAATTTCAGAGAAGAAAAAGGATCTCTCAAGTCTTAACGAGAAGAGAAAGGATTATGTTTTTTTCTTTTTTGTTTACCCTTACCTATTTCCGTCTATTTTTATTTATCCACTGTTTACCTCTCACTAGAACTGTATATCGATCCATTCAACTTGATATTAAAGATTATCGATTCGATTATCGAGTATAAACATACTACATTTTGTTAAAAAATAATTAATACTTTGTTTGAATGGTTACTATGTATTGTTTCATAATGTATTGTATTGTATTTCGTGGTAGAGCCATCTTATAGTTTGGGGTTCATCCGAACTCCCTTCGGCGGAAAATTATATTAGGAAAAATCCTTTTGGCCACAAATTTGGCCAAAAATTTTTAAAAAATGTTATTTTACCTTTTTAAATATTTTTACTTTTTTAACTTTAATATATTTTAATTAAAAAATGAAAAACAAATCAGTTTAACTTTAAATAAAAAGAATACTATAGACTTTTTAAATTTTTTGATCATTTAGCATTACCCATTATATTATATATACATAGTTAAAATAATTTTTTAGATATATATAGTAGATGTTGAACCCCTTCGGTTACTTCGTGTGTCTATTTCTTCACATTTTGAACCCCTATTGAAAATTATGGCTCCGCCACTAATTGTATTGTATTATATTGTATCGTATCGTATTTTGGTGGGTGCACTTTGGGTCAACCCACATGGCTTGTACATATTTTTTTGTAACGTGTCGTATTGTATTTTATTATATTGTTTTAATGAATACAATGTTTGGATAGACTGTATCGTTCTCTATCATTGCATAATTTCACACATTCATAATTTGAATAGTAAACCTATAAGAAAAGTAAGGTACATAGTAGAACTACTATGAATAGATAAGATAAAAGATGAAATATGATTATTATTAAATAATAAATAAGGATAAAATGAGAAGAAAATATTGAAGTAACAACGTGATCACACCAAATCGATTACATAAAATGGGTCTTTTCGTTATTACCTAACGATTGATTTAAACAATATGACATAATAGAATTTAAGTAACCATAAAAACAAACATTGTATTTAAACTAACAATATAATACAATACAACAGATAACAATCATCCAAACAAGCTGTAACATGTCGATTAATTGACTATTAGTTAATCGATTATTTATCTATATATCAGGTTAACCATTAAGATTACACACAAAATAATTATGTAACGAAAATTACTAATAGACAAAGTGATAAAAAGGAATTTAAATAGAGTGGTCCAATAATTATTGGGTAATTTGCGTTTAAAAATCAAATTTCATTAAGTTGAATATGATTTAGGAAAAATTGTATAAAATAGCAAACTTCTAATTCAAACTAAATGATATAACCATAGTTTCATGTAATTCCAATCTGTAGCAAACACTTGTCATTCGCCTCTCTCCCTAGAAGTCTCGCTCGCCACTTCCCTCGCCTCTTTCACTTTATACAAACACAAATGTATAAATTGCATTTGTGCTTGTATAAAGCGAGAGAAAACTGTATATACAAATGCAAATACATATATTTTCGTCCTATACACTTAATAATTATACAAATATAGATCTCCCCCTACCAGTTCTCTTTTGTCTTTCTCTTTTTCTCACTTCATACAAACACAAATTATACAAATTACAATGCATAATTTGTGTTGTATAAAGAGAGAGAGATTTGATATAGATTTGATATACAAATGTTTTATTTCGAATCAATTGTATACAAATTCAAATTTTATGCAGATATACAAACATAAAGAACATATACATATACAAATGCATTTTTATAGACACGGACGCCCTGATGCTCCATAGCAAACATAAAATTTGTCATAGAGCGCAATTATGCAAACTATAGCTATAACATACAAATATGATTTTTATGCTTGCTAATCCTAAAATTTACTCTATGATTTACTAGTGTATAATGTATAGATATTACACATAAACCTAACTCAACCCCAAAAGTTAGCTCATGAGGAGAGGTTTGTCCAAAGCCATATAAAAAGACCAATTTCTCATCCCTCTACCGATGTGAGACTTCTTAACACTCCCCGCACGCCCCTAGACCTCAATTTGAGCGTGAACACTTCTAAATGGGGTCCAACATCGGTGAACAACAAATTGGGATGAACCTGACTCTGATAACATGATGAAGTGCATGACTATCTTATCTAAAAGCTTAAGTTGTTAGACAAAACACACTTTTATTATTTAATTATATTTTCAACATATAATAAGTATTAACAATACAATGTACATAATATTACGAAGATTAATTGCAAGTAGAAAAAGCATAACATTTGATATAAAAGAAAGGGATAAAGGTCTGAAAAATACCTCAACTTTGGTCGGATTTGCTGTTGCGATACTAAACTTTCATAAGGACCTATTACCTCCCTAGACTATTTAATACCGTATTTTTTACTCCTTGAACTATTTAATAGTGTATTTTAAAGCTATATATGTGCCCACGTGGACATATTACTACTTATAATTTTGCATTATTTTTTATGTCCACGTGGGCAAATATATATGTTTAAAATACAGTATTAAATAGTTTAGGGAGTTAATAGGTCCTCATGAAAGTTTAGTATCGCAACAACAAATCCGACCAAAGTTGGGATATTTTTCAGACCATTATCCCTAAAAGAAATGAACTAATTTTGTATTATTTGAATTACTTGAGAAATAAAATATAATGAACCTAGAAGATTTATCTTCAACTATTATGAGGTTATCAAGAAAAATTTTAAACCATTACAAAATTGACTCGGTAAAAAATAAAATCAAAACCATAATTAAATTATTAAATCAATAATTTATGATCTAAAGAGATGAAATATTGTAATTGTGATATTTTTTAAAATTACATTTGCATTATATGTTCTTCACATTTGGTCACTATGACAACACTATTAGTCCAACTTGATGGCATATTAAAATTTTGTCTTTCGGAATTTATCATAAATTGAATTTAAAAATTGTGTGATGGATAATTATCTAGCACAACTTAGAGAGCACTTTTAATTCATTTTTTTTAACATTTATTTATTATTTAATTAACGTTTATATATTGTAAAACTTGAAAATATCATCTGCCTCGTCCAGGCACATTTGGTCATCTCTTTATTAACCTTCCAAGTTTTTTTTGAAAAAAATATTCATGCTCTTGTTTAACATATTTTCCTTTTTAAATTTTTTGACTAAACATTAAAATCAACCATTATTTTAAAATAATATTCACAAAAAAGGACTATCATTTATCTTATTTGAAGAATTTTCTATTTTTCCAAATTATGACAATATATTTAGTCTTTAAACACATGTTTTAGTCTTAAAAGGCATACTATTTACCCTCCATATTTTTATGTTTTGTCTATTTTCAACTATATAAATCATAGAGTATCTTATGGAACATTTAATTTAAATAAGAGAAAAATCTAGTCAATGTTGTGAAAAATAGGTAACACATTTATGAATTTTCCATTTGAATTATTAGTCAATGTTAAAAATAATAAATAATGAAGAAAGAACATAATAATAAATAAATAAGTCAAACAATGCTACTGTAGATTT
Source organism: Solanum tuberosum (assembly GCF_000226075.1). Taxonomy (NCBI): domain Eukaryota; kingdom Viridiplantae; phylum Streptophyta; class Magnoliopsida; order Solanales; family Solanaceae; genus Solanum; species Solanum tuberosum. The sequence continues at coordinate 25,127 of NW_006239309.1, read as the reverse complement.
TGGAGATGTGAATTTCAAGATCTAGCTTTAAATAATTTGCACTTTATGTAAAACAAGAGTAATAATTTTGAATTCAAAAATAAAAAACAAATGATTATTTTTACTAATTTTTTTCTCACAATTATCAAATGGTTGCAAGTACATGAAAATAATTTATAAGTAAATTATGATTATTTTAACTTTTAAAGAATATAAGTATCATTGTATTTATAGTCAAATAAAATTTATTTTAAAAGCTTTTAGATATTTTCAATCATAAATTTAGTGATTTATAGTATTTTTATATAATTTTAAATACATGTATTTTAATTTGACAAAATTTTAAAATAATTAATTAATATTACAATTAAATATTGTGTGATTATAGTTAGTGAATCACAAAAAAGTTGGTGATCGAAGTCTCAATAGATATTACCACCTTCTTATTTTTTTTCCTTTTTTGCTAGAGGAAATAGTTAAAATAGAAATCTAATAAATCAAGGAAAAATTGCCAAATAATTTATTTACTAGATCAAGTATTTTAATCCATCATTTGTATGTTACATGACATTTATACTTTTGCCATTAAAAAAAGTTTTATATTTATTCTTATACCTAAGTGGGTGTTACTATAAAAGGCCATTCACCTAAATAATTATTTTTTTTCAATTAAAAACATAATAGAAGATATTTACTCAAGTTACCCTCGCTTAAAATTACTTATTATTATTATATTTTATAGTAGCAAACTATTAGATATTAGGACAACATAAATATTATTATTGAGTTAGCCATACATATAGTCAATCTCTTTTGTGATCGTTTATTAATTCATAATTATTAATTAATTTTTTGATCATTTATCAACCTCATTTTTTATGGAAAAATTATTTGTGCGAAAGGCAAAATAGTGGGAACATTATCTTATGAGTTATGATCAATCTTTTTTTTTTTTTTTTTTACAAATTCATTACCTTAATTTCAAAATTATAGGTTGAAAAAGAACAAAGAAAACGAAGATCTTTTGATTAATTAAAGACTTATAAAAAATGCCTACACCAAATCTTCTCCTCAAACACAATCTAATATAAACGGGCTTTTTAATTTTATTTTTCTGAAATATTTAGATGCCCGGTATTTACCTAACTCATTATAGAGTTTCGTTAACATGAAAGAAAAATATAAGATAATACAATGAGCGAAAATTAGACAAAATATTCACTAGGTCAAAATGTCTTACTAAAATAACTCAATTATCACTTATTACACAAATAGCCATTTGGTCACTTTTCATTTTTAGCGAAATGTAATTTTTTTCGTTTTCGTTCTTCCGGCTATTAAAGGGCCTCTCCTTCCCTTCTTTCCTGCTTCTTCGTCCGGTTTTCAGTCAAGAATTTCATTGACGCTTCAATTATCAATTTTTGTTGAATTTCTTTGCTCGTTTTCATTAGTGTTCGATTCAACTTTTGTATCTATTTTTGCAGATTCATTTTAAATTGAAAAGGTTTTGCAGATAATTTTTTATTTTTCTTTTAAATAAATAATAGATGTGTTTTCTTTTACCGTGCATTTTGGGAGATCGAATGGATTTGAGCATGTTACTAGTTCAGAGCAACACCTGGTGGAAGTATACCTCGACAATCATTGTTGAGTCTTTTCAGTCAAGTTTCAGATTTTGGGTCGACATAAACAAGCTTCATTTTGAGTTAATATTAATTAAAAAAATTGAGAACATTGGAGGTGCTCATATATAGAGTTTTGAAGCAGATTGAGGTATTTTTTTTTGGTTGATTCACAACAATAATCATTTTATTCAGCTATCTCTGATCGAAGAATATGAACGCATATACATTTCTGATACATAGTCATACAACATACATACACAGTTCAACCTATATACACAATATCAATACATCACATATACATGCCGCCATTTTTATTGAGTTTTTTTGCCATCACTTGTATAGTTACATTAGAAAGTCATATATTAATTGCTTTAAAAAATCACCTCAGACTATGACCTAGTGACCAATAAAGTAGATTGAGCACTGTGAAATTTCAGATTCAAAACCTAATCGAGAAAAACACTATTTCTTTCCATCAATTCTAACCATGGCGGATTTCACTGTTAGAAACTGTCTGAATACCATAATTATATAAAAAAACACTATATATATACACATCAATTGCATTAATTAAAATATAACGGAAGATAAAATTAACTTTTTTTCACATATACACATGAAAATTAAATTTGTTATGATGAGATATAATTAAATTTTTGGACATTTTCCTATCAAACAATAAATCCATGGAAATTTGCAATGTTAACCCTTGCAAAAAAGCCAAGGTGTTGGTTTCTCCCTAAAATCTTCTCTCTCTGTAAAATTTGTACGTACATAAATACAGATACACATTGCACCAAATCTCATCAGCGAAAACCTCTATCCTCCATTTCGCCCCCCTTTTTCCCCCTTTTTTCTATCTAAATTCTCGATTTTCTTCGATCCTTCGTCTTCGATTGTCACTGTTAGATTCTCAGTAGACGTTTAATCCCATGTTTATACGGTTTTAATTGGATTCATATGATTAATATTTGTATTTATTGGTAAGAACGTATCGAAATTTCGATCTATGATTATTGGGGGAAGAATCGATTGATTGTTAGGTTGAAATTCAGTGAATTGATTTAATTGGATTTCGGTGAAAATTTTCTGAATCGAATCGGACGGCGGAGATTTGAGGAGAGGGATGGGTAGATAGATAGGTGAAAGTTGAATCGGTTTAAGAGATTGATAAGCGAAAATGCCAGGGTTAGCGCAGAGAAATGATGAGCAAAATGATAATGAAACGGCGGTGTTTAATGCTTCTAGTAAATCGATTTCGAGTAATGGGTTTTGGTCAAAGCATCGCGAGGATATAAGCTACAACCAGCTTCAGAAGGTAGTGATTGAATTTTAATTGGTAACTTGTGAATATTTTAGCTGTATTTTTTTTTTTTTTTTGCTGAGTTTTGATGTGTTTTCTGGAATTCTAAGTGATATGCAGATGGTTTTTTGATTGAACAATGCAATTGTCAGTAAATGGGGTTGAAGTGGTTAGGTATCTGCTTGTTTGTTAGTAGGTTTTACATCTTAATGAATTACTGTTTGTTGCGAATGGAGTTAGGATGTTAATTTTATTTATATAGTGTATTTGGTGTAGTTGAAGAATATATTAAAGTAGTAGTAGTAGGTAAAAGGTTATTTTGGTAGAGAAGGATTACATCAGTGTGTACATTTTGAATTGTTTAATGAAATGTGAAAGTTGTGTAAAAATGAAACAGCTTCGATCAAATGTCAAATGTTCCAAAATGGAAAGAATGTCACCGTTATATAAGCTGGATGCAATAAAAAGATAGGGGGTTCTTCGAATTAATTACTTTCTATAGTTTTGGATACCATTAGTATATTACACTGATTCTGTATCAGATAGGCTTTCATGAAAGTGCTGTTTATTACATACCAATCTGCAATAGGTGTAGTTCTCACTTGAAAATATTTTTTAACATTGATTAACTATGAGTCGCCCTAATAACTTCTTGCGAAACTTCCTTGTTTCTCTTTCCCCTCTTACTTGATTAGTTCTGGTTGATGCGCGCTCCAAAAATCGTTATAATTCTAAGTGTGATTAGTCAGGATGCAACCCTGGGACATTTATAGAGATGCCCATCTATGAATCAAGTGCTATGTAGTATTTTGTTGGGATAGGTTGGTTACCTTAAGCCCCTAGGGTTTTGGTTTAGTGGTGAGGATGCAGCATGAGATGTGTGGATTGAGCGCGCATCACGAGTTTAAGCCTTGCTGTTGACATAGAGTTGGTATTTAAGTGGAGCAGAGTAGAGGGGAGGGTCTATACTTCCCCGAGTTCCGAACACGTGAGAACAATTGGAGTTGGGTCAGTTAATTAATGACTCACAGGGGAATTATCGGTTATTAAAGGAAAACAACTTGGTTACCTTAAACTTCATCCTTTTATTGGGACATATCTTGATTTTTATTTTACTTCAGTTTTAGTTGCTTTAATATCAAACGGGAATATCGTTTGGTTATAATATCTGTTATATGTTAAAGGTCTCTTGGTTGTATTGTAGTTCTGGAATGAGCTATCACCTCAAGCTCGGCAGAATCTTCTAAAGATTGACAAACAAACTCTCTTTGAGCAAGCTCGTAAGAACATGTACTGTTCTAGATGCAATGGATTACTGCTTGAAGGTTTTTTCCAAATTGTCATGTATGGGAAGTCATTGCAGCATGAGGATGCAGGTGCTCACCGTCCTTGCAGCAGAGTAGGGACATTGAAGGATCAATGTGATGGAGAGTTGCGTGCAACAACAGGGTCTGAGTATGATGTTCAAGATCCATCTGTCCATCCTTGGGGAGGTCTAACCACAACACGAGATGGGATGCTTACCTTGTTGGATTGTTATCTATATACCAAATCCCTGAAGGGACTTCAAAATGTAAATTTATTTATCTCATAAATATCTTTTCCTTGTTTTCATCATTTGTTTTCTGACCTTCCCCTTTGAATCAGGTGTTTGACAGTTCACGTGGAAGGGAACGAGAGAGAGAACTGCTTTATCCTGATGCTTGTGGTGGAGGTGCTAGGGGTTGGATAAGCCAAGGGATGGCAACTTATGGCAGAGGGCATGGAACAAGAGAAACATGTGCTCTTCATACTACCAGACTTTCTGTAGACACATTGGTAGACTTCTGGACTGCCCTGGGGGAAGAGACACGACAGTCTCTTTTGAAAATGAAGGAAGAGGACTTTATCGAAAGGCTCATGTACCGGTGCGTATAAGGCCCTTTCTTCAGCTTGCTGTCCTTTAATAACTTACTATTATCCTCTTTGTTTGTCTTATCCATTAATATTATTCCAACATTAAATGTGCTGAATTGACAATTGTTATTAACTCTGGAATTGCAAGTTTAATTGAGGGGTTCAATTATTTTGTAGTATCATCCTATGAAAAACAATGTTCTGTAGATCAGATGGCTTCCGGATTTGTACTGTTCAAAATCTGATCTTAGCACTTGTCTTCTTTAAGTTAATACACCATATGGACTGACTGGAAGACCATGTCCAAATTGAAATCTAGATATAGTGGTGTTTCCCTTGAGTTATAAGTTATCTTAAAAGGTGAATGACTTACATTAAACGTAGAGACAACAACATAGCTAGTGAAATCCTACAAATTGGGGGGTGGGGGGTGGAGGTATTAAACGTAGACAAGTTTATTAAAAAGATCAATTTCACTTGCTTGAAAGGGATAGATATCCCACTCCAGTCATCAATAGCACGTGGAGTCTTTTCTCCTGATAATGTGTACCAGATTAGAGAATTTCAAAGCTGGAATAAGGTAGCTCCAGTAAAATTCAGGTTGTGGGATTTTTTCAGCATAGGTTACCTAGGTTAAAGAATGCACTCCATTTCGAGTATGTTCAGGGTGATATTTGCAGTTCTGCTGCCATGAGTGTCTGAAATGTAAGGCTCCACCTTTTCTAATCATTTCCTTATCAAAGTGAATGCTGTCTGCATATTTTGAATTTTGTACCGCTATTTTTGGAGTAATAAATTAGAAAAATCTGTTGTAAAGCTGTCTAAGTTAATGCTTATTAAGGACTTTCTTCTTGGCACAGGAAGCTCTTCTAGTGACTAACTTAATGATAGTTTGTTCCAATTACATATGGTGAAGGACCTCTGGCACAATAATTAGCGTTCCATCAAGTTTCTTATGTGCACTACATCTTGTCTTGCTTGGAGCTTGTTTATTTTCTGTCCATAATTTGGGAATATAACCAGATAAAATAAAAGGATGACACCAGACCCCTCCCTTTTAATTGTTGAGGCCTGGGAGTATATAGTAGTGTTTTATTAGCTTCCCAAGTTAAAGGATAAATGCATTTGGCAGCTAAATATGCTTTCATTTGCTTGGTGCCTGTGGGTAAATGTCCGGATCTTCAATTTTCATGAGCCCACATATATTAATTTGCCATGGGTTCAATTTTAGTATAAAGTTCAGTGGTACCAGATACCTTGCCTTCGCTCTGTCTGTGTTATTTTGGTTTGGAGAAATAATGACATCATACATGAGGTCATGGGAAGGTTCAGGAATCTGCCAATTCGCGAGTGTTGTGTCATTGCCAGTTGATCTTTTTGTTACTGTAGGTGTTTGGTAGCGTATGTTCTTTACAATTGGGTTTCAGGAATGGATAAGATTATTTTACGCTGTGATAGAACTACATCTTATTGGTGACAATGAAGAGTGGTGGAAAAAGTTTGTAGATATATATCGTGGTACCATTGTTGGAAAATAAGTTTCTTTGGCCTTAATTGTCATGGTTCAAAAAGTTAGATTGACATGGTCTAGAAGCTGCTAGACTAATGGGGTAATGTGCAAAAGCTAAACTGTTTCTGTTTCTGACCTGAAGCATCATCTAATCAATGTTGGCCTTTTTAATAATAGACAATGTTTTACCCTTCAGGGTGGCCCAGTGGTTTGAGCTTGGGACTTCCATGTTGGAGGTCTCAAGTTCGAAACCCCTTGCCAGCGAAAGCAAGGGGTTTGCCTTCTGGGTCGAGTTCGTCGCACCGGGCTTGCCTAGTGCGGGTTACCTCTCCTATGCGGTTTGCGAGCTATTGCATAGAAGCGGGGGTTTTACCCTGTGCGCACCCAAAGGATAGTGGTTGCGGGTTTCCCTTGTCATAAAAAATAAAAAAAAATAAATAATAGACAACGTTTTCTTTAAGGAACTTAATATCAGCAATGCTATGAGCATTTGGTTCTACCTTTTACCGTACTGGAAGTTGAAGTTCAGGTTATGATGTGGTATGATGTTAGGAAAAATCTAGACTAGAAATCTTTATATTTGCCTGCTCTATGTTAGCAAAGTTAATATCCAGTTTGCAGTTGTCATTTGGTTTCCCTGTTGTATGAATGAAATCTGGTCTAATATCTCTAATGTACTTAAAGGCAATTCCATCAGATGACTAACTTACTGTGAGTTTGTTGCTTGCCACAGGTTTGATAGCAAGAGATTTTGTAGAGATTGTAGAAGGAATGTTATCCGTGAATTCAAGGAGCTGAAGGAGTTGAAACGCATGCGCAGAGAACCTCATTGCAGTATTTGGTTTTGTGTTGCTGATGCAGCATTCCAGTATGAGGTGTGATCAATTCTTCATGTTCATCTCTTTCATTGTTCATGTGGTGTGCAAAGTATGAAGTGGAAGCAAGCTAGTTTGTGCCTAATTTCATTTTTCCATGGATATCTTATAGGGAACTGATATTTTCCTTTTTTTAAATACCATTTTAATCTTTGGATTTTACAAAATTTATCCCTTTCTTCTACCCTTCTAGTTTTTAGTTTCATGGATTATTAGTAAATTGTTCCCATTTTGGTCAATGGTCTTTTCTGCATATCATTTCATTGATGGCATTTCAGTTGTGTTAAAAGGACTTGAGAGTGAATCAGTGACCCCAACTTCCCCCTTCCACTACACCATCCCAACTACCCACCAAATGTGGAATTAAAGGAGAGCAAACATGGAGACCTAAGATACTAATGCTATTGACAAAAAATGCTACCACTCCTAGAACTTAGTGCAGATAAAGTGAAAGAGGTTGTTATTTGCACCTAGATTAATGCCATTTTACTCGTGTTCAGGTTTCTCACGACACAATTGTAGCTGACTGGCATCAGGCGTTCATTGATACCTTTGGGACATATCATCACTTTGAATGGGCAGTTGGAACTGGAGAAGGAAAATGTGATATATTGGACTATGAAAATGTTGGCTTGAGTGGAAGAGTGCAAGTCAGTGGTCTAGACTTGAGCGGTTTCAATGCCTGCTATATCACTCTACGGGCATGGAAACTAGATGGTAGATGTACTGAACTTTCTGTCAAAGCACATGCATTGAAGGGGCAACAATGTGTACATTGCAGGCTTGTGGTTGGGGATGGTTTTGTTACAATAACAAGAGGGGAAAGCATTAGGAGGTTCTTTGAGCATGCTGAAGAGGCTGAAGAAGAAGAGGTAGTCAAGTTTGTTAGGCTTACTAACTATGCCTCCTGTCTCCACTATGATTGTCTATAGTTGCTTCTTTGGATGGTATGGTATTCTTTATGTCAGAACTTCTCACCTTAGTCAACTGTCAAGCTGCTCTTAGAGCGGCTCTACTTTGATCCTTTTTACTCTTCAGTTTATTTACTTGGTTATAATTATTAATAAAATACTGATTTGCTTTGTTAAATGCCTCTTAAGCAATAGAGAGGTTTATAGTCTGCTTTGCTTGGAATTCTAGCTACTTGCTTCCTGACAATCTTTTTTGCCTGTATGCTGCCTAGTTAAGTAACCTTTTACCGTACTGGAAGTTGAAGTTCAGGTTATGATGTGGTATGATGTTAGGAAAAATCTAGACTAGAAATCTTTATATTTGCCTGCTCTATGTTAGCAAAGTTAATATCCAGTTTGCAGTTGTCATTTGGTTTCCCTGTTGTATGAATGAAATCTGGTCTAATATCTCTAATGTACTTAAAGGCAATTCCATCAGATGACTAACTTACTGTGAGTTTGTTGCTTGCCACAGGTTTGATAGCAAGAGATTTTGTAGAGATTGTAGAAGGAATGTTATCCGTGAATTCAAGGAGCTGAAGGAGTTGAAACGCATGCGCAGAGAACCTCATTGCAGTATTTGGTTTTGTGTTGCTGATGCAGCATTCCAGTATGAGGTGTGATCAATTCTTCATGTTCATCTCTTTCATTGTTCATGTGGTGTGCAAAGTATGAAGTGGAAGCAAGCTAGTTTGTGCCTAATTTCATTTTTCCATGGATATCTTATAGGGAACTGATATTTTCCTTTTTTTAAATACCATTTTAATCTTTGGATTTTACAAAATTTATCCCTTTCTTCTACCCTTCTAGTTTTTAGTTTCATGGATTATTTAGTAAATTGTTCCCATTTTGGTCAATGGTCTTTTCTGCATATCATTTCATTGATGGCATTTCAGTTGTGTTAAAAGGACTTGAGAGTGAATCAGTGACCCCAACTTCCCCCTTCCACTACACCATCCCAACTACCCACCAAATGTGGAATTAAAGGAGAGCAAACATGGAGACCTAAGATACTAATGCTATTGACAAAAAATGCTACCACTCCTAGAACTTAGTGCAGATAAAGTGAAAGAGGTTGTTATTTGCACCTAGATTAATGCCATTTTACTCGTGTTCAGGTTTCTCACGACACAATTGTAGCTGACTGGCATCAGGCGTTCATTGATACCTTTGGGACATATCATCACTTTGAATGGGCAGTTGGAACTGGAGAAGGAAAATGTGATATATTGGACTATGAAAATGTTGGCTTGAGTGGAAGAGTGCAAGTCAGTGGTCTAGACTTGAGCGGTTTCAATGCCTGCTATATCACTCTACGGGCATGGAAACTGGATGGCAGATGTACTGAACTTTCTGTCAAAGCACATGCATTGAAGGGGCAACAATGTGTACATTGCAGGCTTGTGGTTGGGGATGGTTTTGTTACAATAACAAGAGGGGAAAGCATTAGGAGGTTCTTTGAGCATGCTGAAGAGGCTGAAGAAGAAGAGGTAGTCAAATTTGTTAGGCTTATTAACTATGCCTCTGTCTCCACTATGATTGTGTCTATAGTTGCTTCTTTGGATGGTATGGTATTCTTTGTCAGAACTTCTCACCTTATGGATTTTGCTTGATGTTCTCTTTTCAGGATGAGGATTCCATGGACAAGGATGGAAATGAACTAGATGGTGAATGCTCGCGTCCTCAAAAACATGCCAAGAGTCCTGAACTTGCTCGGGAATTTCTCCTAGATGCTGCAACTGTAATTTTTAAGGAGCAGGTAAGTCTCTCCTTTGCTTCTTTTGTCATTAATCAAGTGCCTTAGTCAACTGTCAAGCTGCTCTTAGAACGGCTCTACTTTGATCCTTTTTACTCTTCAGTTTATTTACTTGGTTATAATTATTAATAAAATACTGATTTGCTTTGTTAAATGCCTCTTAAGCAATAGAGAGGTTTATAGTCTGCTTTGCTTGGGATTCTAGTTACTTCCTTCCTGACAATCTTTTTTGCCTGTATGCTGCCTAGTTAAGTAACAGAAATAACTTTGATCATATACCTACATGACTCTGTAAGTAGTATTTCTAGCTACTTCCTTCCTGACAATCTTTGTTTTTCTGTGGTATATCTAAAAGTTGGGAGATCTAAAACAATGTAACGTAGTAGCTTTATCTTTTTAATGTCCTATGCTTAGTCGTTGCAAGTCTGGTTCTTCATTCCTTCTGTGATGGGGATTTGCTCTGATACACTCTAAAATTACATGAATCTGCCTTGAAAAGTTGAGGTCTCCGTTTCTTGGACCAAGACTTTCTTAGACAATTGAATTTCATCTTTTGGTCATTGTAGTGCTTGGAAGTGTTTTGACACTGAAATTATTTGCAGGTTGAAAAAGCTTTTAGAGAGGGAACTGCACGGCAAAATGCACATAGCATATTTGTTTGTCTTGCATTGAAGTTGCTGGAGGAGCGCATTCACGTTGCCTGCAAGGAGATTGTTACTTTAGAAAAGCAGGTATTAGTAGTTATAATTCTGGTGTAGGAAGTTCTACTTGTGAGATTATTATGCCATTTCCAAATTTCAGAGGCATATTTCTAAATTTTTGATAATCTGTGCAGATGAAACTTCTCGAGGAAGAAGAGAAGGAAAAACGTGAAGAAGAAGAACGCAAGGAGAGGAGGAGGATAAAAGAAAAGGAAAAGAAGCTGCGGAGGAAGGAGAGATTAAGAGAAAAGAAAAGGATAGAGAGAAGAAAAGTTGCGACTCAAACCAAAGTAATTTTCCCCCTGATGATGTTTCAAAGGAGGAATTATCACCTAATGTTGATGAGGAATCTAATCTGATGGGCTATACAGACTCGGTAAGTGAAGCTGGGGAAGTTAATTTATCCTGCCCTTTATCGCCGAATGATGAAGATGATCTACTTTTGGATGGATATAATCACCCAAGTATGCAAATCAACTCCGATGATTATTTTGAGGAATTCAATATGAACGAGGGGAATGGCTCATTTCCAGCTGACCATATGAGACATTCTGGGAGGTTGAAATTTCGAAAAGAATTTGAACCAGATTCAAGCCTGAAATGGTTTGATGGACGTCGATTTGCTGTTTCAGGCAGTGGAGGTGCGGCAAGTAAGTATGAGCCAAGACATCGCTGTGATAACTTTGAAGCTTCAAGGAGTACCAACAGGTTAAATAAGCCATTAAGAAGTAATGCTGCAAAATCCAGCATGAAAGATGGTGTCTCTAAGTTTGCTGAAAAGTTGAATTGTTCCAATATCAGGAAGTATGACCGATATGAATCCTCAGATTGCAGCTGTAACCAACACAGTGACGACAGAGCTAAGTTGTACCCAAACATGGCCAGAGGAATCGGGAACAACAAACCTGTGAGTAAGTTAGGATGCGAATCAGATATCTCCAAGCCCTACTATGGAACCAAATATAATCAGGTTGAATATGTGCGTGAAAATTGTGCAAGACCCAAAAGCAAAATGGCTATACGTAATAATCTGTCTAGCAGAGATTCATCTGTTATTAAGAAGGTATGGGAACCAATGGAATTGCGAAAGAAATATCCAAGGAGCAGCTCTGACTCTGATGTTACCTTGAGATCTTCAACTTTCCAGATTGAGAGCACTGGAATTGATAAGCATCCCGAGCCTTCTATTTCTAATAATTTGGGAGTATCCAGTTCTCTTCAGTTAAATGAAGAAAAGTTTCTAATAATTTGGGAGTATCCAGTTCTCTTCAGTTAAATGAAGAAAAGGGCATACAAGAATTAAGAAAGTCTAGTTCTGAAACTAAAAGCAACTGTGCAAGTGGTTTTCACTTGGAAGATAAATCACTTTGTTATGTGAAAGAAGTGGCTGAAGATGAAGTTGATTCTTGTCTGATGCCGAGGTCTTCCTCTCAGAGGACTTTGGGTTTATCACAAAGCAGCTCTTCTAATTCTGATAATTGCTCATCCTGCCTTAGTGAGGGAGACAGTGCTACATCCTTTTCAAATCCACATAATTCAGAATCATTATCGATGTCAGATTCAGAAGATTGCAGCAAAAACTCTGAAGGAAGAGAAACTTCTGAAGTTATGCAGAATGCTTTTGCTGAATGCTACGAAGTTGCACAAGAAAAAAGAACTGCTACTGCTAGAGGTGAGGAGGTCAGTTCCCTGACACCAAATTCTGTAGGAACTCCTGTGGGAAGTTTCCCAAACACAGCTGCTTCAACAAATGCAAATGTGAATGGGACTCTTGGCATGCGACCTCAATCCTTGCGTCCACCAGTTCACAGTCAAGGCACACACTTCCCAAGGTTCAAGTCCTGCAATGGAACTATTATTATCAAACTCCACCTTCTTGGGCAACTGCTCCTGTAAATGGGTTCATGCCATTTCCTCATCCAAACCATTATGTATTTGCTACTCCATTTTCATATGGTTTAAATGCGAATGCCCATTTCATGCAGCATGGTGCCCTGCAGCATCTGATCCCTCCTCCCATTAACCATGGCCACTTGCCTGTTTTTCAATCAGTTGCTCCAACCAGTGACAGATGCATCAAGGAAAATGCCAGGGTTTCAACAGTTGGTAGGTTAAAGGATCCCCATCAGGAAGTATTAAAGAAAGGGTTACTTAGCATTGGGGGCTAAATTGTAAATAGTAAAAGTTAGAAAGTTAGTTAGGAAAAGTTAGTTACAAAATATTGTATATAAATACTTGTATGGTGGTGGCTAAATTGATACAGAAAAGTTGAATAAAAATTGTGCTTAATAAAGCTTCTTCTTCTTCTCTCTTAGCTTGACTAGAGTTGTTCTTCAATGGTGAAATCTAACA